>NC_134480.1:23078875-23121375 GCF_964194025.1 Convolutriloba macropyga
CACCAAAAAGAGCACCAAGCCTTGATTAAAAAGCAATCGAAGACAAAAAAAATAGTAGAAGCAAGGCAACAGAAGCATTTTATAGTAACACCCGAAAACCGTGGTAACCAAAAAATTGAAATTTCTTGCCGACTCAAGACAGAACACAGGCAATGTTCAACCTCAATTGCATACTTCAAAGAATCTTGATCAGCTAAGCTGCAACCGACAGAAACAAATCCACAAAGTTTTGCCAGCAACAATTATCGGAACTATCACCGTCAATATTGTGGAATAGAACAAAACTTGTTATTCTGTTTCTGGGCATTGTTTTTCATAGGAACAAATGTCTTCTCTGAATGCAGAGTTGACAAAAGACAAACTATAGTTTCAACGGCTTAAAAAACTGAAGAAAGAAAATCAATTGCAAACTAAATAGCATCCGTCTACCCAAAATATATATTAGAAACGGCAAAAAGGATTCAAGTTTTTTACAACATTAAACCAAGCATGAACATAACAGGGTTTGAAACACAAGCTAAAGAATTGTAATCACCAAAATTCCCAAATCAAAAGCCAACATCTATAATAATGCATACAATCAATTAACTAGTATGAGTTTCCCGTGCATCTGAAACAAAGGAAATTGTCGAAAAAAGTCGAAGATTTCTAAGAAAAAATCTCCGAAGTGCACAATTGGACCACCAGGAAAATCCTATGGAGTTCAATTTCGATTAGGATGAAGCACAACTTGACCAATTTCAAATATTTAACAGACAAAAATTGAAGCAAGTTGTAGCTATTGTAACATTGTTGAAGAGTGTAACGGCTGCTCTCCTATCAAAGTCAAGGAAAACTTTACACCGCCCAGTTCGTTTCAGCGGTTTCAAATCTGTCCGGATATTGTGTTTTTGCAGTTAACTTTTGTGAACTGTATTATCCACTATACTGTAGATTATCGTTGCATTACTTGTTGCTCAATTACTCTTGATAACTAACTGCTCAACTTTGCTGTATAACAAGCTTGTTTCTCTCAGAATAACAAAATAATTCAAATTAAAACAATCAATTTTTTTGTTGACTTTTTTGTTAATAACTCAACTTATAATTCGAAATTGCAAATTCTACTCCAAACAAGTTGTTAAGGATAACTTCAAGTAACTGTCAACCAATTTTCAAGTTTGGAGCGAACCTCCTTGTTAAGGGGGCGCTTTTAAAGAAACTCAGATTTTATAAATCTGATTCAATTTAATAAACAAGTTTCTGTTTCTCAACTGGTTTCAATAACCACCAATATCCAAAAAATGCGAGGCTTCGTTAAAGCCAGTAAGAGAAACTGACTTTATGCTTTGCACAAAGTTTCTCTTACTTAGGAACTTCGTTCCTCAGAAAGAAAATTTTGAGAATATCAAAGTTAATTCTCGTTTCACAAGTCAAAGTAAAGTTAAAACTGTTCAATCACTAATATGATCTACAGAAACAAGACACGATAACAAGTAATTTACCGCTCAAGAAAGTGTGCTTCAATACGCACTGTATGTCAATTTAACAAGACATAATTAACGAATTTCAACTGATTTTTGGTAGTTTTTCAAGCTCCTTTTATGCTGCTAGTCACGTGGATTTACATGTCAAATTTAACTCTTGATTGGTTGTAGATAATAATGTCGACAGAATGTGAACACTTTTCCATAACGTCATATTTTCAGTGTAAATTTGATGTCATGGGAAATTTGTTAACCGCGTCGAATATTCTGTATCAATAACAGGTTGATTCGCAATCCAATTGCAAAAAATCTGATGCAATACTGTTAAGTCGTAGTATTGTTTTGCTGTTGGTTGAGGTAGTTCGAATTTGAGTTATAGTTTGACTTCATGAATGACGATTGCGTACTAATAATAGTTGCTAAATATAAATGTTGAAGAAATTGAACAAATCCTTATGACTTCAATAGAATGCAGCATTAAATTTCGCTTGTCACGCTATTCTAGCTTTAAGGCTTGAAATGACCTTGAGTCGCTGTTCAATTTGATTTCTGGGTTGTTAAGCTCCGCCGCAATATCGCCGGCCCTGTTTTCCATCGCGAAATCATCTTTTCGAGGTAGTACTGGGGCGAGCTTCACTACTGGTCTCTTGTACACTCTGTCGTTCGTTCGAACTATAGCTGATCGAATCACACCGTCAGACCCATCGATGGTCTCAGCAACTCGATCTAGAATGTAATATCCATGCTTATCACTGTCTTCGATCAACCAAACGAGATCGCCTTCTTTAAGGGTTTCATTCGCTGTAGATCGCCATTTTTGCTGATTATTCAGATTTGGCAGATATTCTTTACGAAATCAGTCCCATATAAGGTTTGCATAGGCTTGAGTTTGTCGAAAGAGCTTTCGATGATCAACAAATTCTTCTGCGCACGGTAGATAGGGTAAGCAAACGTTCCTGTTGCCAAGCAAGAAGTGATTGGGGTCAATGCTTCAAAGTCATTAACATCTGAACTGACTGGAGTCAAAGGTCTTGCATTCAATGTCTGCTCAACAATACACATCGTTGTTGAAAGAACGTCCTCGTTGACTGATCTGTTCCCTAACACTGCATACATTGCTTTCTTGCAACTTCTCACCAACCGTTCCCATACTCCTTCAAAGTGAGGTGCTGCGGGTGGGTTGAACTTCCATCTGATTCCTCGTTGAACTAGATGTTCTTCGATCCCTTCTTTGTTCCATGCCGCAACATACTCCGCAAACTCTCTTTCGGCTCCAACAAAGTTTGTTCCGCTGTCACTGATGATTGTACTTGGTTTGCCTCTTCGGGCAATAAATCTCATTATTACATTGAGACAACTGTCTGTGTCCAATTTAGGTACCACTTCTATATGCACCGCTCTCATAGTTAGACATGTAAAGAGACAACACCGTCGCTTTTCATTTCTTGGCCCAATCTTCACAATGAAAGGGCCAAAGTAGTCGATTCCAACATTTGTAAAAGCTGTTGAAGCATTGAACCGCTCTTCGGGTAGACCTGCCATTACTGGTGCTATCGTTTGTGCTCTGCCTTTTCTGCAGGTAATGCACTTGTTCTTGATTGATCCTAAGGCGTTCCGTATGCCTAGGATCCACATCTTCTGCTGAAAAATGTTTCTTAACTGCTCAGTGCCCTCGTGTTGATTGTCCTTGTGCTCGTTTCGCAAGAATAATTCAACCGCATGATGTTTCCAATGTAGCAAAATTGGATGCTTTGCATTGAAGTCCAACTGACTTTTGTCTATTCTGCCTTTGGTTCGAATAAGTCCTTCTTCATCTAGGAAGGGGGAGAATTGTAGAATTTTGCTGACTTTTGGAATTTCCTTTTCAGCTTTGAGAGATTTCATCTCTTCACCAAACGGTTCTTGTTGTAGTAACTTGAAGATCGTTGCTTTTGCTTTTTCTCTTTCTTCAATGTTGACTACGAGTATTGCAGGTTTGTGTTTGTTCAATGCTCGCTGTATGTATGCCACTGTATTTACTAGTCTGTTGAAGTTACTGAATCGTTCCCACTGGATAACAGTTTTCTTCTCTTCAGCCTGTATCATGAATACTGATGAGGGTATATTCTCTTCATCTGATGCAAAGATTAGGTTCACCTGCTCCGGCCATTCACTTTCTGGCCGTTTTAACCAGAACGGCCCAGTGAGCCACTCACTTCTCTTGAGTTCTTCAACGTTGATTGCTCTGGTGCCAATGTCCGCTGGGTTGTTGATACCGCTGACATGTTTCCACTGTGAAACATCAGTTGTATCTAGTATCTTAGCTACTCGATTGGCCACAAACAATTGTTGTTTGCGATGGGAACTGTGTATCCATTGCAATACCGTAGTTGAGTCTGACCCAAAACTGCAACTATTTATCTTCATTTCATGTTCCTTGACTATCTGTTCTTTCAACCTCACTGCCATGACTGCCGCTTGCAATTCCAATCGCGGTATTGAAAGATGCCTCATCGGTGCCACTCTGCGTTTTCCAATAACAAACGCTAAGTCAGCTGCGTATTCTTTTGGTTGTGAACGTAGATAGGCCACTGCACACATCGTGTCCTCAGATGCGTCAGCAAACACATGAAGCTCGGTTTTATCCCTCTCTCTGTTGAAGTATCTTCTATCGATGCTTGTTTCAGCCACTAATGGAAGTTGTTCTTTCCATCTCAGGAATTGCTCTTCTTCACTAGGCTCCACTTCGTTGTCCCTATGTTGTCCATTCTTAGTCTAGATGCCTTTCAGAAGTTGTCTCATATGAACGCTGAACGGAGCAAGCAAACCGATCGGATCGAATACTGAAGATACCAATGAAAAAAATCTTCCTCTGGGTCATAGGTGCTTCAACTTCCTTGTTTATACCTCTGCATACTTGAAGACTGTCATCAATAACGGTCCATTTTAGTCCTAGCACTGAAGATCCCTCCGTATTAGGTTCCACTTCGACTTGCTTTGTGTTGCTGATTGACTTCAAGTCTTCTGGGATTGCTTTGGTAACTGCATCGTTGTTGCTTATCCACTTCTTCAGTTCAAATCCAGGTTGTGAGAGAAGAGGTTGTAGTTGATTGAAGACTTCAATTGCTTCTTCAGGGGTTTCTACTGATATGATGAAATCGTCCATTTAGAAGTTATTTTGTATTGTCTTTGCTGCAATTGGATACTCTTTTTCGTTGTCCAGTCCCACTTGCTTGAGAGCATAGTTTGCACAAGTTGGACAACTTTTAGCTCCAAATACGTGACGCTGATATTCGTATATCTGAACAGGTTCGTTTGTTCTTGGACGCCATAAGAACCTCAGGCAACTTCTATCCTGTTCGGGAACTTGCACTTGTAGAAACATCGATTCGATGTCAGCTGTCAGGGCTATTGCTCCTTCACGGAATCTGAATATTGTTCCAATCAACCCATGTAGCAGATAAGGTCCCGCTAGTAGCTTATCATTTAGGCATACTTCTTTGCCTGCTTTCTTCTCTTCAGCCTGTATCATGAATACTGATGAGGGTATATTCTCTTCATCTGATGCAAAGATTAGGTTCACCTGCTCCGGCCATTCACTTTCTGGCCGTTTTAACCAGAACGGCCCAGTGAGCCACTCACTTCTCTTGAGTTCTTCAACGTTGATTGCTCTGGTGCCAATGTCCGCTGGGATGTTGATACCGCTGGCATGTTTCCACTGTGAAACATCAGTTGTATCTAGTATCTTAGCTACTCGATTGGCCACAAACACTTGTTGTTTGCGATGGGAACTGTGTATCCATTGCAATATCGTAGTTGAGTCTGACCAAAAACTGCAACTATTTATCTTCATTTCATGTTCCTTGACTATCTGTTCTTTCAATCTCACTGCCATGACTGCCGCTTGCAATTCCAATCGCGGTATTGAAAGATGCCTCATCGGTGCCACTCTGCATTTTCCAATAACAAACGCTAAGTCAGCTGCGTATTCTTTTGGTTGTGAACGTAGATAGGCCACTGCACATATCGTGTCCTCAGATGCGTCAGCAAACACATGAAGCTCGGTTTTATCCCTCTCTCTGTTGAAGTATCTTCTATCGATGCTTGTTTCAGCCACTAATGGAAGTTGTTCTTTCCATCTCAGGAATTCTTCTTCTTCACTAGGATCCACTTCGTTGTCCCAATGTTGTCCATTCTTAGTCCAGATGCCTTTCAGAAGTTGTCTCATATGAACGCTGAACGGAGCAAGCAAACCGATCGGATCGAATACTGAAGATACCAATGACAAAATCTTCCTCTGGGTCATAGGTGCTTCAACTTACTTGTTTATACCTCTGCATACTTGAAGACTGTCATCAATAACGGTCCATTGTAGTCCTAGCACTGAAGATCTCTCCGTATTAGGTTCCACTTCGACTTGCTTTGTGTTGCTGATTGACTTCAAGTCTTCTGGGATTGCTTTGGTAACTGCATCGTTGTTGCTTATCCACTTCTTCAGTTCAAATCCATGTTGTGAGAGAAGAGGTTGTAGTTCATTGAAGACTTCAATTGCTTCTTCAGGGGTTTCTACTGATTTGATGAAATCGTCCATGTAGAAGTTGTTTTGTATTGTCTTTGCTGCAATTGGATACTCTTTTTCGTTGTCCAGTCCCACTCGCTTGAGAGCATAGTTTGCACAAGTTGGACAACTTTTAGCTCCAAATACGTGACGCTGATATTCGTATATCTGAACAGGTTTGTTTGTTCTTGGACGCCATAAGGACCTCAGGCAACTTCTATCCTGTTGGGGAACTTGCACTTGTAAAAACATCGATTCGATGTCAGCTGTCAGGGCTATTGCTCCTTCACGGAATCTGAATATTGTTCCAATCAACCCATGTAGCAGATAAGGTCCTGCTAGTAGCTTATCATTTAGGCATACTTCTTTGTACTTCGAGGCAGCATTGCAAACACGTCTTACTTTGCCAGGCTTGTTCGGGTTTAGCACTGGATGGTGTGGCAAATACCATTCTATCCCGAAGGTTCCTTTCACTTCGGACTCGTCCAATATCTTTACGAATCCTTTTTCTACATCTGTATCTATTGACTGTTGATACAAATTCTTCAGGTTTGGGTCCCTTTGGAATCTTCGCTCCAACGAGTAAAGCTGACCAAAGGCTGAGCTGTAGTTATTCGGTAGGTTTGGCTCTGGTTCACTCCACAGCATTCCCACTTCGTACCGCTCGCCTGTAAACTTTGTCGTACTCTCTAGCATCCTTTGTGCCTGCAGTACCTTCTTTGACTGACTGACGACGTTGATTTTGGAAGCATAGGTTTCTATGTCCCACCAGGTTTGGATATTCTCAGCCACTTTCACATCTTCAGTGAAGGCGAAATGACAAACATTTTGTCTTCTTTTGCCCGTCATGGGTCCACTGACTACCCATCCTAGCTCTGTTAGAACGGCGAAAGGTTCACTTCGTGTTCCTATCTTATAGTCTAATGGGCGTTGTAGCTCATAAGCATCTTGACCAAGGATGATGCCAACTTCAATCAAGTTGAAGTTTTTGTTGTGTAAAACACTCAAGTGTTTGAAGCTTTGCTTCAGCTTGTTGTAGTTGTAGTTTGTGTTTCCCAAGAAGATTGACGGGTGTGCAAACGCTTCGATTGAATGCACCTTTGAATGTAGTCCCTTTATTTTGAGAGGAACCCTTTCTGTCTTCAGATCCTTCGTTCCGTGTATGCCAGCTATGTTGAGCGTCACACCGGTGCCTTGGGCCCGTAACTTCTCTTGCACACTTTGATTGGTAAATGAAACCGTCGATCCACTATCGAGGAAAGCGTATGTGTTCAGCCTGTTGCCACCGCTCTGTATTGAGACAGGAACTATCTGAAGAAAGCTTGTAACTCCGTTACTCTGATTGATTGTTGCTGCGCTTACGTTGACTGCGTGATTGCCCTCGTCCATTTGGTTTTCTGAGTGTAGCAATCGGTTGTGCTTCTTGATGCATCCATTGATGCCGCACGCATTGACTTTACAATCTTTGATTGCGTGTCCTTTGCCTAGACATCCGTAACATAAGCTCTGCTTTCTCACTGCTGCGTACCGATCATTCACACTCATGTTCCTGAATAGTGGACAGTTCCATATTTTATGAGTGCCATCATCTAGCGGACAGTGACCACTTTGCGTTTGCTTCGTTTCTTTCACGTTGGAACTTGCACTGAAGTTCGACGTTTTCGAGAACCGTTTGTCTCTCTTCGTGCTTCTTCGGTCTTCTTCTCTTCGCTCTCCCTTGAAAGCTGAAAACCCTTCGTGCACGAATGCTATCCTTGATAGCCATTTTTCAAACATAATCAGATCAGGCCAATCTTCATCTTTATCATCAACATAGAACCACCACTTCTCTTTGAGAACTTGGGGTAGTTTATCTACAGCCATATACAGTGTCGAGCTTGATTGCAGATCACCAATCTGCTTGTACTCTTTGAGCACATTCACAAAGTTCGAAACAATAACTGAGAAACTGATCAGACCTGTTGAGTTGTGAGGTTTCACCTGACTTGCTTTGTGAATACTCTCCAGTTGCGCATCAATGATCACATGAGGCCTTCCAAATTTCCTCTCCAGAATGCTCCATGCAGCACCATAGAACTGTCCAGAATAGCCCATTCCAGAGATTACTGACCTTGCCTTGCCTGTCAATAGAGTCTTCAGATGGCTCATCTTCTCTGAGTCTGGTATTGGTCGTTGATCCACTGTAGCAATGAACATACTAGACCACTCCGGCCATTCGAGAGGGTTTCCGTCGAAGTTGTTCAACTTCAGCTTTGGTAGGTTAATACTACCTGAATAGCCAGTGCTGTATCGTAATAGACCAGTTCTGGGGGAAACGTCTCGGTCGACAACACTTGAGGATCGGTCTCGTGAACTAAGATATCGTGAGAAGTGACCATGCCTGTTCACTTCAGGGGTTACTTCGAAGCGAGCTGTTGATCGTTCTGGTGTTAGAAGGTTGTCGATCCTGCTGGCCCAGTCTGAGACATCTCTCTCCTTTTGGGTCCAGTTGAAGGGTGATTTGTCTCGAACACCAGTTGATTGGGAACGACCATCATCGTTCTCTAATGCTGTTCTCTTCACTTTGCGCTCTAGCTCACGCTCTTCCTCCAGTAGTTGGTGCTTGGTTTCCAGTTCCTTCATTTGCATTTCCAGCTCTAGCCTCCTTCGCTCGAACCGTGCCTGTTCCAATCGAATCTTGGTTTCGAATTCGATATCGAATTTCTTCATCCTTTCCTCGCGCCTTTGCTTTGTTGAAGATGTTTCCGAAGCATTCTCCGTCTCTTGGCCTGCTTGCTGTTGCTCCATTTTGCACTGTTTGAGCAACTGGGTTGTCTGGTGGGTAGTTGTTGCTCTCGCTGCTGTTCACTGCTTGGGTTGCGTTGCTTTGCTCTGCATTCATTGCTGGTTGCGTGCCTTTGCTTATATATGAAAGGTAATGATAGTCCAAACTTGCTTTGCGCTTCCTTGGTTCTTTCAGATGCTCTTCAACGAAATTAACTTGATAGGGCACATGCTTGATTCGACGCTGCAGATGCTTGGGTATTTCTTCCTCTAGAAGGTGAACAGTCTGTTGGTAGAGTAGCTTTCGTTTGTTGGGTCGATCTGAATCTTCAATTATTTTGTAGCCAATCGCTGTTTTAGTGTTGACTTCTTTCAATAAACCTTAGAATTTCTTGAGGCTCCTCTCTGCTGGTTGTGCAGGGATTGCCTGATTGCCTGGTACAATATTATAAAGAGTCTCCTTGTTCATATCATCTTTAGGATCTCAACGCATTGCCACTGCATGAAAATAAAATTTGATCTGAGAAGAATTTTAAAATCACCTACAAATTGAGAATATAATCAATTTTCTAAAATAGCACTCAGATATTTCAAAATACTCAAGTGAAAGAAGTACTGGAAATTTTCTTGTCTGTCTAATTAATTGGAGTTTAAAAAGACGTGAATCTTATTCTTTATCAAAGTTTCTTGCAATTCTAAAAAACGAAACCTGATAAAAAACTAATACAAGTTTCCAATAATTTATTCAGATCTAATAAGAAGAAAAAGTTGATTAAGCGCAAGTGACATACATTCAACTCACAGTCAAATTAATTACTTAACTAAAAATCCAAGATATGATAGGAAACAATTCTACCATTTCGTGTACTCTTCTTAGAAGATTTCAAGATTCATGTTGTGCAAAATTAGGCTAACTTTTAGAGCACAAATGCAGCTCTGCACTGCTTTGCTAGAGTACTCATGAGCCTTGCATATAGGTGGTCAAAATTATTTTTTTTTCAGTTTTCTTTTATATCCTCGGGATATATGTACTCAAATGAGAATTAGGAGGCATCACAACTCAGTCATAACCCAGCAATTACCTAAATACAAGAAATTGAACTTTATGTTGTGAATGAGCATAATCAAAATTCACATTATCTCACCCTAAGTTTGCTATTGGAATATATGGACTGCGACTGCGAAGAAATCAATAAAGATCCTCTGGAAGACTTGTTGGTGTTGTAACGGCTGCTCTCCTATCAAAGTCAAGGAAAACTTTACACCGCCCAGTTCGTTTCAGCGGTTTCAAATCTGTCCGGATATTGTGTTTTTGCAGTTAACTTTTGTGAACTGTATTATCCACTATACTGTAGATTATCGTTGCATTACTTGTTGCTCAATTACTCTTGATAACTAACTGCTCAACTTTGCTGTATAACAAGCTTGTTTCTCTCAGAATAACAAAATAATTCAAATTAAAACAATCAATTTTTTTGTTGACTTTTTTGTTAATAACTCAACTTATAATTCGATATTGCAAATTCTACTCCAAACAAGTTGTTAAGGATAACTTCAAGTAACTGTCAACCAATTTTCAAGTTTGGAGCGAACCTCCTTGTTAAGGGGGCGCTTTTAAAGAAACTCAGATTTTATAAATCTGATTCAATTTAATAAACAAGTTTCTGTTTCTCAACTGGTTTCAATAACCACCAATATCCAAAAAATGCGAGGCTTCGTTAAAGCCAGTAAGAGAAACTGACTTTATGCTTTGCACAAAGTTTCTCTTACTTAGGAACTTCGTTCCTCAGAAAGAAAATTTTGAGAATATCAAAGTTAATTCTCGTTTCACAAGTCAAAGTAAAGTTAAAACTGTTCAATCACTAATATGATCTACAGAAACAAGACACGATAACAAGTAATTTACCGCTCAAGAAAGTGTGCTTCGGTACGCACTGTATGTCAATTTAACAAGACAAATTAACGAGTTTCAACTGATTTTTGGTAGTTTTTCAAGCTCCTTTTATGCTGCTAGTCACGTGGATTTACATGTCAAATTCATCTGTTGATTGGTTGTAGATAATAATGTCGACAGAATGTGAACACTTTTCCATAACGTCACTTTTTCAGTGTAAATTTGATGTCATTGGAAATTTGTTAACCGTGTAGAAGTTTCGTCGAATATTCTGTATCAATAACAGGTTGATTCGCAATCCAATTGCAAAGAATCTTATGCAATACTGTTAAGTCGTAGTATTGTTTTGCTGGTGGTTGAGGTAGTTCGAGTTTGAGTTATAGTTTGACTTCATGAATGACGATTGCGTACTAATAATAGTTGCTAAATATAAATGTTGAAGAAATTGAACAAATCCGTATGACTTCAATAGAATGTAGCATTAAATTTCGCTTGTCACGCTATTCTAGCTTTAAGGCTTGAAATGACTATGAAGCGCTATTCAATTTGATTTCTGGGTTGTTAAGCTCAGCCGCAATAAAGAGAGTAATGTCACAATGGGAAACATTGAAGTAAGCCACGTTCGAATTAATTTGCACCTCAGATAGAAAATACCAAAAAATTAAACTAGTACATTCAATCACAGACAAAAGAAGGCCACGCAGAATTTGCAGCAAAGATAAAAAAAATTGGCACAAAGGAAAACGTGACGATGTTCAATTACCATCGAAGAAGACATAGGAAATCGACTAATGAACTTTTGGCAATAGCATATTTGCAAGCTTTGAAGATGCTCCTCCGCCAAGACAGAGCCTTAGTCAAACAAAATAATACTTAACGACTCTCGAATGAGCTAGATTGGCCAGACAAATTGGGAACTTTCGCTAATCGCTAACAGAAAATTCATTGCAGTGTTTTTTTAGATCATGCCGTGTATCAAAAACAGTAGGAAAAGTTCATCGTGTTGCTGAGACAGCACAATATCTGTTAACAGAATTCTGATATCAAAACTCTTTGCGTTTGAACGTAAATTCTCGGCAGATTTGTCGAACTTCGAATTCTGTTTCCACAATTTTTCTGCATTTAAATAAGCTATGAAAGCCCTCTTGCGCAGGAAACAATGCGGAAAAAATCTGAACTCACTGAGAATAATAACAACGCCGAACTGATTCAAAATTACGATCAATTTTTGCAGAAGACTGTTTGCCTTCTCTTCGCCGTTTATGTACTTGGTAAATCAGCAACTGATTACCAGCGTTTTTACCTGGTCAGAAACTAGTCAGTCAATCCTGAATAATTTTTTTACAACATGAATTCTTGAAAACTTTTAGGACAAAGATGGAAACAAAAAAAACAATTGTGTCAAAAGTAATGCTCGGGTATCGAGGATCTGATTTCCAATTTCCAATTTAGTGATAAAAACATAACTGACAAAACCGTTGCACAACGAGTTTTTCTTTTTACAGACGGATGAGTTATGGAAAAGACGTTCAATTTAAGGATACGTTATGAGGATCACTTGAAAGAAAGTGCCAGAGGCAGCTTTTGTCCCAACTCAATTGGATTGTTGAGCAAGTTTTATAACAACTTCAATAAAAAAGTTATAACACGCCGATGTCAATTACAACATGAATAAACTCGAATAGCGCGCATAAAACAAACAAACTTGCTAGTTCTTTAGTTTTTGTTGTCTAGTTGTTTAGTTTTTAGTTTTTGCTAGTACGTTTGTTTTCAATGCAGTTCTTGACGGTAACACTGTACCACAATAATAGGATGGATGAATGTAAGCAACGATACGACAAAACACTATCGGAGCAAACCCAGAAAATTTAATGTTTGGACAATAGGATAACAATAATACTAAAAATAATTTAAAAATCTATTTCTAGAATTTACACATTTGATTCGCGGAGAAAAAAGAGTTTTACTGGTTTTGCTGGCCAAAAAAATCTAAAACAAATAACTAGTATAGTGCCCTTTGAAACAAAATAAAAGCGTCATTATGTAACGGGATAAGTATCAACATCTTTTGACATTTTTTATAATAAAAGGTATATTGACCCGAACCACAAAAAATTTATCCAAAAAAGTAGATGAAAACAGCCTAGAGGCTGTAGTAAACGGACAAAACACAAAAAATTACACCACTTAGAACAGCTAAAAAAAATGTCTGCAGATTTATTCAGCCTTTCCTCTAAAACTCTTCATACAACTGCTACCTTTCGTCCCTCTATTGACCCAATGTAATACATAAAAAGTTGCCCGTAAACTTTTTTTAAAACCACAAAATTCGGATATTCCTTAATTTTTCAGCAGCTTGAATGATAACCAGAAAATTCAGATTAAGCCTCAGTTTTAGAAGTATTTCCCCTTTTGTCGTATGCTTCCATTTTACCTTCATTTGATAATTTTTCTTTATAACCTGGATCAATTAGTTAATAACTTTTTTCATATTGATTCTTGAAAATTTTCTTCAATTACATCTTATAAGGTATTCGGTCAACATGCCTTTTTTATTGAATATAATCAACAAAAGTGAAACTTGAAAATAAATCAGAAACAACATCGGTCATAAATATAACTCAATACACTAATTTTCAAGCAGTAGGACCTTTCAAAATAGTTAACTTTCTAATTGACACAACCCGGGTCGAGGTTTTTGGGTAAATTTTCGTAAGAAATGCGGTGAATGCGGTGAATTTTCGTAAGAAATGCGGTGATTGCGGTGAATGCGGTGAAAAAAATAATTCACCGCTTTTCACCGCATTTCTTACAAAAATTCACCACCAAATTCACCGCATTTCTTACAAAAATTCACCGCATAGACTATTATGGCAAAATAATGTAAGAAATGCGGTGAATGCGGTGAAAAAAAATAATTCACCGCTTTCTCTCAAGCGGTGAATTATTTTTTCTCACCGCTAGATGCGGTGAAAAAAAATAATTCACCACATTTCACCGCATTTCTTACAAAAATTCACCGCATATGGTTTCCAAAGTTTACTCAATCTGATTTAAATTCACAAGAATTAACAAACAAGTAAGTGACAGTTGGGGCAGTGGAATAAGCATTGGAAGGCATGCAGGAGGTCAGAGGTTCGAACCCGTGTAGGGACGATTCTTTTTTGTAAGAATACTGAGAACGCGGTGAAAAAAAATAATTCACCGCGATTCACCGCATTCACCGCAAAAAGATGTAAGAAATACGCGGTGAAAATTATTTTTTTTCACCGCATTTCACCGCATTTCTTACGAAAATTCACCACCAAACCTCGACCCGGGAACTCAATTCTACTTTGAGAAATGGATTCTATAGGTCGAACTGAAATTTATGAATTGTTGAAGATTTTTGCTGAACAATTCAAACAAAACTTTAAGTCATTCCTCTTCCCTTTGGTCCGCATGAGGGAGCCAAAACACCCACCAATTTGCTACTGGATGTAACGTATCCAGAGTAGGTGACTATTATCCTTTCTGCAATATCCTGCAGCCTCTTTTCGACCGCATACACCAAATATGAACCCATTTTTGTGAACGCTTTCCTCTTAAACATGTCAATGTCGGTGGCTCCGAAGAAAGGGTGATTTCTGAAGTATTTTCTGATAGCTTTGAAGTGGGAACTGTTTTCGGGCATATTTGTCATCAAGTAAACAATCTCATTTTTATGAGGAACTCCGAATGATGCTATTTTGTCAACCATTTGTTTCGCGTTCAGTTTCTGCAAAACACACGGCTTATCGCCGGCTCTTATGTGCATCACTGTCAAATTGAATGGACCTTTGGAACCATATCTTGTTGCAGTCTGGTTGAAGAGATCGAATTTGATCTTTTCGGCAGCAGTTTTTACAAAACGAGAAGGCCCGCGGGTGCCTCCTACAAGCTGCAAATTGGTGACATTGGGTTCAGAATAAATAGAAGAATTCTGTAACTTCATATGAACTACCATTCCATGACAATTACGAGTTGGCGTACAAGACGAAGGTGGCCTTCCGTACTCTATTGTCAAAATGCTGCTATTGGGCTTTAATCTTGTTGGCATTTTTCGTAAAATTTTCACCCGGCATCTGAACTTTTCTTCCTAAAAAAGGCAACAGTTCCATGCAAGCATTCAGTGTACGTTCTGTGAGTTTGCGGAATTTCTATTCATCTCAATGATCATGACATTAAATAATGACAGTAGCATTTTGAGTATAACCCCAGTAAAACGAAACTCGAAATACCTCGACAAGTCTTGCAAGATCTTATTTAATTGACTCAACTTGAAATGCTTCATCAAGAACTTGACAATAGAAGTTTTCTCGAGAAATCATGATAGGATCTTAATAAGTGCTTACCAAGATTCATCAAGCAGAAATCTTTCTAAAAATTTCTATATACTTTATAGGTGTAAACTCCCACCCAGTTATGTAAGGCTTGTTTTTATGAAATTTGGGTATTTTTGTTCACAATTTCCAGATTTTTTGCGTTAAATTTTGTCAATTTTGCTAAAAAATGTATAAATTGTTAATAGCAGTACTGTTGTTGTCAATTTTAAAGACAAATGAGTGTTGCTGACTATTTTGATTTAAATTTTTTTGTCAATAATTGTGGCTAATTATTTCAAATTTCATCAAAAATTGCCGAAATAACATTCTTCAGTCCACTTTGATTAATATTGCCGTAAGTACAAACCCAACAACAACTAACACCATATTTATAGACTACTTCCATTGAGAGTAGTTTGGAATTTAAACGTTCTTGTTTTTTGCTAACTTTACTCTATGACTTTCAAAAAGCAGCATTTGTTTTGATTTTAAACTAACAAATTATCTAGGTCTGTAACATTCGATATAATTGAATTGGTGTGGCGCAAATAACTGGTTCAAAGAACTTACTCTGACTTGCATCTCATACGAAAGCTTCGAAAGATCTAGAAAGTCTCCATATTTCCAACCCATTGAAAACGTGTATTCCTTGGAATTTGGGTTATGTAATCCTAGAAAACTGGGACTGTAGTCCACAAATGTCCTGTTGAATCTGAGAGCCAATTCGTACGCGTGTCTGAGATTGAAGTTTCCATTTCCTTCATTATAATCAGACATTCTATAATCGACTCTTTTATGAACTCATAATAGCATATAGTCCAGGTCCTCAGTAAAAAATAATCTTATAAGATCCGGTTACTATTTTGTATTATTCTTACACAAAGCTGTTAACTCTTGCAAAATTCAATCAGGACATTATTATTCTTCTCATTATAAATGGCAAATAACTATTCTAAATAACTAGTATATTAAGAACTTTTTATAATATGCAACATATTATCATTTTTATTCGTTAGTACAACAAGGCGGCTCGGTAATGTGCGATCGCACATAAGGTTCCGACCCCGCTCATCCACAATTTTGGCATAATTGTCTACCAAATGAGGAACAGATGGAAAAACACAAAAAATTCAAGTATTTTTCACAAAAAAACTGGTGTATGAAAGAAAAGATAGCCTCCAAAGTAAAAAACTCAGTGGATTAAAAAATGATGCATTAGATTGATGAGATATGCCGATATTAAGAAAGCGAGCTAAGACGAACGGCAAAATCAAACAACAACAACAAACATTAATTACATCAAAAAATTTATGCCCGTTTTAAAAACAAAACTTAATAACAAAGTCAAAATAGCGTCAGAAAAACTGAAAACAAACAAAATAAATTGTAATTCACCAGAAGCAAATGGTTATTCACCAGTTCATAATAAAGCTTGGTAACAATTAGACAAAAAGGGAACAGAAACTTTAAAGTTAGAAATTTCGCTGATTTTTTTTCTAAAAAAAAAACAATTAATTTCAAAGTAATGAAAACAACTAGGAATCAACTAAAATATCCCATAGCTTTACAATTACCATTGCTTCTATAGAAGGGAATTAACAGCTCTTGGTATTCATTTTTTTATGCAGTTACAAAAAGAACAACAAATAGACAACAAACTAAAAATCAATTAAAACTTGCCAGAAAAAGCTTTGGAAACCGTAAAGCCATACTTTGGCCCACAAAATATGTTCGATTGCACCTTTGTCGAACAGCGATAAAGTATTATGTGGCCGTTCATTAATGAAAATAAGCAGCAATTAGACAAAAAAGAAAAAAAAATGCAACATTATTTAATACTTGATTTTTTTTCGAAAAAAATTTATTTCCAAAGAGATAAAAGCCATTAATTACAAAACGATTATTTAAAATAGGATCGTCCATTCTTCCAAAGGAAGTCCTTGAGACCTGCAATTATCAGGAGTATGTCTTACGCCTACAAAAAGAACACCAAAAATGACAAAAATTAAAAACTCACTTTCTTTTTTTGTGAAAAACCAGTGTGGAAGCTAGTAAAGTCATAACGAATTCTCCTAAAACATTAGATTTTGTGACACCAATCCCATTTGACACCATCCTCTCAAACTTAATATTTTACCTCTCAATAATGAAACTAGTTAACAATTAGACCAAAAAGAAAAAAGCCAGATTATGTAACACTTGTTTTTATCGAAAAAAATTTATTTCCAAAGACATAAAAGCCATTAATTACAAAATGAAAAAATTGAATAGGTTTGTTTATTCTTCCAAAGGATGCCCTCGAGACCTGCAATTAGCCAGAACAAGTCTTACATCTACAAAAAGGTAGTAAAATATGACAAAAATCAAGAATTAGTTTAATTTTTTTGTTAAAAACCCGTGTCGAAGCCAGTAAAGTCATAACGAAATCATTAAAAACATTAGATTTTTTGACACCAATCCCTTTAGACAGCTTCCTTTGACAAAAAATTCCATCTTTAACATTTAATTAACGAGACCACATAACAAACAGACAATAAAGGAAGAAAATTGCGAAATTGAAATGTTTTTTTTTTCATTGTTTTCAAAGTCATGAAAGCCATTATTTATCTTCTAATAACAGAACATCGGCTCATCTACTCTTCCAGGAAAATCCAATCAAACCGGTTCATTGTACAGGAAACTAAATATGACTAAAAAGACAAAGTAAAAACCAGAGGTTAAAGATAAAAATTAAAAAATTCAATTAAATTCTTCGAAAAAGTACTGTCGAAGCGGTAAAAAACCACAATCTATATCTTTAAGGATTTAAATATTATCAATTGTGCGTTATTTTGAGCTTGAAATATGTGATATATGAACTGACAATAACGTGTTAATTTGACAACACTAGAAAACATGAAAAATGGGCAAATACCTAAAAACTATAAGAAAAAATGTGAAATCTAGTAGTATCAAAGCCAGAACACCATAACTTAAGGCGAACAACCGCAACAAAGACTTTTTTGAATTCTGCAGAAAGAAGGAGCACTCTTTGATTGCTGACACTAAGCTACAAGTTCACCAAATTAAGAGAAAAGTGGAGGCAAAGTTAAATAAGCCATTTTTTATTTAAAAATCAAATATTTTAAAATTCAAACCGACCATAAGCTTTCAAGCAATCAGACAGATAAAATAATTTTGAGCTAATTAGGAAGCTAATAGAACCTATCACTAGTGAGCTTTGATTTCAAATGTTCTGTTATTTAAATAATTTAAAAAAGATCGAATTTTTTTTTATAAAAAAAACCGACTGACGACAATCCCAATTATTTTTGGATTATAACGGTCCAAGATAGGCACAGAACTAGTCCTGCTTAATCTGATTGTCCATTAGGATTATTTAATTTTTGGATTGTCATTGATATAGATATTTTGTTAGTTAAAAAATCAAAAATAAGTGCTGCGTTTTTGATAATCAACGAATTAAGTTAGCAAAAAACGGCAAAGTTTTATTTACAGAGCACTCTCAACGGAAGTTGAAGTGGAATTATCCCCCTTTTTAGTCTACAAAGATTTTGTTAGTGGTGTTTGGGTGTGTACTTCCTGCAAATTTAATCAGAGTGGACTAAAGAAACTTTTTTCGTGCTGTTTTTAAATGAAAAAGACTGAATTTTGTGAAATATTTAGCCTGAATTTGTGACAAAAAAAATCAATGAAAAGAGCCGACAATATATTTTGTCTTTAAACGTAAAATCAACAACATTTTTTATAAAATTTTATTAATTTTTACCAAAATAGGCAAAAATTTACTAAAAAATTCCGAAAAAAGGTGAATGAAATCAACGGAATTCACTCTATTTTCTCGAAAGTTTAAACCTCGATATCTCCGTGTCAAAAACGAAAATAAAAAAATCTTTTTAATTCCATATTCTACACTGGACAAGCTTTCTAATGATAGCAGTCCCAACTCTCTACGATGAAGATATCGATCGGCCAAAATTGACTGAACAAAAAAAACCCATTTGAGTATATAGTTCCTGCCCCCCTCAAGAGGGGTCGGAACAATTATTATTGCCTTGATTGAAGAGAATCATGAATACCACAAAGTATGTTGCACAATAGAAAAGGAAACAGATCCCTGAAATCGTAATGCTTGTGGCCAAAACCAGCACCACCTCCAATATCCTATCAATTTGTCTTTTTGAGATCAAAGCCCACATTAAAAATAATATGACTACTTCAAAATATGACTCAATTGGATTTAAAAACTTACAAATTATTGAAAATATATTGTAAATACAAAACTGATTTCGGAAAAAAAGTTAAATTCAGCATTATAACGTTTCCGCTCGGATATTTCTCGATCCGTCAACCAACCATTTGTTAGCAGTTTTTTTCTCTAAAAATAGAAGTAAATTCCTTTAAATTGATGTCGCATTCTATTTCTTTAGTATTTCTTTAGAAGTTAATCAGAGTTTTAATTATATTTGTGTCCATAAGCATCTATATGACAAATTGCTGGACCATGGATGATCGCATCTGCTGCAAAACAAAAAAGTTACGTATAATTTGATCAGCACTTGTGTGTAAATTCGTCACCCGATACAAAACTATTCGTATAAAAAATACCCAGTAGCTATATTATGTGTTTAGCTTCTACGCTGGGAACGATTAACTAATGAATGAATCTTCAGTATAAAGTGCAAGAACGTGTATCCGAACGCGTTACTTGTTTGTAAGGAGCATATCTGTTTAACAAGTCTAACCTACAATCAAAATTTGGACCAACTCCAAATTACGTCACTTTGACTTCCAAAAATTTTTATGAAGAACTAATTGCAGATACTACCAACTGCAGAAAACCAAAAATATCATGAGGCGATGTCGCAAAGCAATCGAAATGAAAATTATTTGTGGTGACAAACCTTGTCAATTAAAATATCAAATGCCTTATTCACTCTTGAATTTCAGCAATCACAAAAAAGGACGCAGTCATATAAACCTTAAGGACCCACATGCAAACATCAAATATATTGCAATAAAAAATTGCAGTTTTACCGGAATATACCATCGCCATCTTGACAAACTATAGATTCGAAATGTTTACAAAATGAAGCCACGAAAAGTGCAAAGACGAGACCATGAAGCAAATTTACGGAACTATTATTGAAGTTGCCAAAAAAGATAAACTTGATCATTAAGAAATTCATCTCGTAAGCGATGCTTTCATTGAAATGATAGCAATAAAAACATTCAGACGCGGAATTACCAATATAAAAAATACATCAAAATTGCCGTTTTTTTACATCTATCATAAAACACACTGTCCAGCACTTGATTAAACTTGTAAAAAATGCATCCTAAAGATCGGATGACCGCGTAAGTTGATCTTGCAGACAACATCCAAAGAAGTTGAAAAAAAAACGGTGAACGAATTAACCGAATCCACCAAACACTAGCCCTAATACAACACCGAGAGTCGCGTCAAAAATCAGTGACCAAAACAGATTTTAGTGTTTCGCTTTAGAGTCTAAACTCGTTGCAATGATACTCTGAAATTTTTGAACGGAATTGTGTGCCGGCTGCGGTATTCCTTCTATCAACAAACATTTTGCAAAAAATGGCTCAACTTGAGCAATGACGCTTACTGGAGCAATCAAAGACGATCAAACTAAAACAAACATTTGCAAATGAATGGATTGGATTAACCAGAGTCCATGATTTGACACAATCGCGAAGACGCCACTTACAGTCTTTGAAATTAACTGATTGAACCGCCTATCATTAAGCACTCAATTTCTCTGACATCTTTATGAGAATTGCGGTTGAGCTATCACAAAATAGGAGGAACAATAAGGCCGTTTCATCAATCTTTCACCATTGGCACATAACAATAAATATTTGAAAAATTATTCGAAATTAGTTTGAAGTTTAGAGATGTCAGCGCCGTTTCAGCGCATTTTTTGTAAGAAGTGCGCTGAATGCGCTGAAATTATGTTAGAAAAGCGCTGAATGCGCTGAAATGCGCTGAAACTTTGAAAAAGTGCTAAAAATTCAAAACTTCAGCGCATATTATGCGCGTTTCGTACATGATTTAGCGCATTTTGAGTACAAAAGATTAAGCACTTTTTTTAACGCAAATTCGGCACATCCGTAGAAAATTTTCAGCGCTTTTGAGAAAACGTAAAAACAATGAAATTTCAGCGCATTTCTTACAAAGTTTCAGCGCAAATTCGACTCATCCGTATAAAAATTTCAGCGCTTTTGAAAAAACGTAAAAACAATAAAATTTCAGCGTACTTCTCACAAAGTTTCAGCGCAAATTCAACGCATCCTCAGAAAAATTTAGCGCTTTTTCAGAAATTATATCCAGATTGAGGAGCGCGTTAATGATCAGACCCATCCAGACTATAATCAGCCATGATCAGACCCATTGAGACAATACTCAAAACTTATTCAATTAAGATCATTCATGGGATCTGAGATCTGATAATCACATTCATAAAAAATTGTAGCCAAATTCTGCCACCCGATTTTAAATCTTGTAGAAAGTTGGCGTATAAGAATGATGGTGTAGAAGAAAATAGAAGGCGTATAAGAAATTAGAAGATCGGATGGCGTATATGAAAATAGAAGATCGGATCTTCAGGTTAAAAATCTACCAAGAAAAAATTTGTTCAACAAACTACTAAACTTCGAAAACACAACTGTGGTAAAATTTTGTTCAAATGTAGGCAAAAACCGTCCAGGGATCCTTGCCGCACCGCTCCAGCAAAAACAAAAATGAGAAAAGAGCCGTTCAAATGAGAGTAACAAAATTGCATATAAAAAGCGATGGAAAAACTTTTTCAAAAATCTTGTTTTGCGAAACAACTGAACTGTGTTATCATGTTTGAAAGCTGACTTTATAGGTTAAACTTTAGAATTTAGGCAAAAAAATGGTGAGTTAAAGAGGAAATTAATTTTGTACAATTGATAAGTGACGTCAAAAAACGAACTTTTCTAACTTTTTAGTTTAAAAATTCTTGATTCCCGTGATTTTAATTTTTATTAAGAATTCTATTACTTACTTACAGAACACAATTTTCCTTATTTTTTGGATGAAATTTGGTTTTATATTCGAAAACTCTTAAAAATTTTGATCTCAAAAAGATAAAGTTCCTTGAAGGTCATGAGATGATCGCTTCGTTGGCAAAACGGCAGAGCATCAATTTCTGTAGAGCTCAATTTCTTGAGATTTGCTGGTTGCTTTCCTGTTTCTTTTGATGGTGCTTTTATAATAGCAGAGTTCATTGTATAGAATCCATCCACCTGTGTATTATAGACCAATTCATAGTAGATTCCAAAAAATAAGTGAATGGTTAAAAGTAAAAGAAGAACTAGAAATGGTAATCGGTAGTCAAGAAGCTTGGAGAACATCGCAAATTACGGTTTAAATTTCAGGGGTATAAGTGCTATAGTTCAATATAACTTTGTCAGAGACACTAATTCTTTGTTAGCACTGAATGTTTGCTTTTTAATTACAAATTGATCAAAGACGAATATTCAAATATATTGAGTAGTTCTATAGAATATATAGAAAATTCTTGGTCAGTCTAACACAGAACAAAACAGAACAAAATGAAACCCTTACTTAATCGGGCTTTAAAAATCGACGTCCGCTTATAAACAAAGCTCTTTTTTCATATTTCTAAATATGTAAACTGCGCGCTTAAAATTGTCATAAATCTGAGAAGACGATAAATTTTTAATTAGAATTAATTGAACGGTTGAGCCACAAATAATCCTGGCCGCCTTCTCTTGCATATGGATAGAGAGGAGTCGTATAATGTACAGAAATAAATTTAAGAAGGATAGCTTACTCAAAAAAGTATAGAGAGGTAAATGTAATAGGGTGCCGTGTAAAAAATTAGGTCGTCTTATAACATTCGTAAAGTGACCAAAATGCATTTTTGCAAAATATTAAACTTGTAATTTGAACATTTGAGATATTTACTTTGTTCTAGTAAATTTTAGTTAAGATCAAATACAAAAGAGATGATTATAAAAAATTAATACAAGTTTTCATCAAGACACGAGTTGTGCTTAATCACCAAGTTTTACTTCATACTAAAAATTCAATTATAAAAACGATAATTTGTAAAACAAAACTTGCAGCCTCGCTCAAGTCGTGCTTTATAGTTGAGTAGTAATTATATATTCTCCTCGGCTTACTTGTTACCAGAACTAAATGTAATGGTTGCGTGACTCTGCTTGAAGTCACTGAGAACTTCTGGCGTTTATTGAGAACCGCGAAGCGGTTCGAGATAATCAAATCAAAATTTCGAAATGACTTCTGCAGAGTGACGTGACCAACCTTAAAACACAAAACGCGCACCCCAGGTTGAAGTCAAAACGCGCACCCATGATCAGACTCTCCGGACTAAAATAATCTATGATCAGACTTTCCAGGCCAAGATAACTTCTGATCAGACGGTACTCAGACTATGGTCCCGACTATAGTGCGCTTATGATCAGGCTCAAATTCAGACTATTGTACAGACTATAAACAATGACTATGATCTGTTGACTATGATAAGACCTTTCAGAGCGAACTGACCTCTGATCAGACTTTCCAGACCGAAGTGACTTCTGATCAGCTATACTCAGTTATACTTTAACACGCACGAGACTTTACGTATCGTTACAATATATAAATTTCATTAGAACCAATGTCTCTAGCAGAAAATTCAATGAAGTCAATTCAAAATCAAAAATGTTTTTGTGAAATAAAAGATTTAAAGAAAATTTTAAATTGAAAACTTGTTATGCCATTCCCAGGTTGAGGTCCAGACCCAAATTGGTTTATGATCAGACCCAGTCGAGCGCACACCCGTGTGTTCCCAGACCGAAATTAAAGGGTCTCGACGGAAGTAAGAGCGCACTACAGTCTGGACAATGGTCTGGAGATGGTCTGATCAGAAGTCAATTTGGTCTGAAAAGTCTGATCAAAGGCGGATTCAAGCGCATTTGGGTATGATCAGAGGCAACTTCGAGCGCAAATGGATCTGACCATAACCTCTTCGAGCGCACTTGGTTCTGATCAGAGGTAACTTCAAGCGCAATTGGGCCTTGTCATAAGCTCTTCGAGCGCACTTGGGTCTGATCAGAAATGTTTTTAAACGCAATTGGTTCTGACCAGGGCTAATTTCGAGCGCCTTATTTTTTCCATTTTTTTGTTTTGTTTAATGAGAGATGTTGGCTCTGCCAAGAGGCAACAATACAGAAGCGTTTTGATCAGAGACTCATCTAAAGTCCAATAGTTCAGAAAAAGGAGTCCAACTGATAGCAAACGCCGGTCCCCTTCGGAAGATATTTTGATCAACTGCGAGAGAAAATTCAGCGAGAGAAAATCATGTACAACAATTAACAACCAAGTTTATTACAACAGCAGTTTCAAGAGTTTGTGAGTTTGAGATTGAATTTGGGACGTTGACTCTAAACTGTACAATGTTAATGGGGTACGAAACCATTTTAAACACCGTGGAAGGTTTTACTGGCTTTTCTTTATTGCTATTACTTGCCGTTGAGTACCTCTGGCTAGCCACGTTTGCAGTTGTTATTGAACATTGTTAGGCTATAAGGTAAGTTTTGTTAGAGAGGGGGAAGAAAGAAAGAATAGGTAAATAAATGAGAAAGAAAAAAGAGAATGAATTAAGCTAGAACTGGAAGAAGGGCTTAGCTTCAATCTGTTTAGCTAAGTCTGTTTACTCGAGACAGCTGTGGCGCGTTGGGAATCGAACTCCCGTTGTGTTTTTCAAATGCACTGAAAACTGTACTGATGTGTTGCGCCAATACATACACGTTTGTGCTAGAGAATTGCCTTAACGGTTTAATGGTACAATTATCGTTCACTTTTCGTGGCTGATGAGTTTGTCTCAAGTTTCTATTTGAGTTTGATACACATAATTGAGATACTATAAAATCAATGATTCGAAAGTTTGCCAGTTTTCACTTGTCTCGTATTTTATACAAATGCTGGGTTTTCACGCTTGAGTAGAATAACAAAATGTCTGCACGCACTACACCCGAGAGTCGTCCTCCAGATTCTGACTTTGATCCTGACTTTGATACAAAGGATCCTTTGGGTCTCAGTCGGTGATCTCTGATTTTTAAATCAGTGAATCACAAGAATAGGTTTGAATTACAGGTAGCCTAACCAATCAGAAGGTCCAATGTGCTTTTACAGTTGTTCTTTGGACATTAACTTTTCTTTTCTATAAGGAATAAAATTGCTTCAATTCTTTTTCTTTCGTGTGCGCTTGATGTAGTCTTTTGCCAATCGTATCTGAATGTATCTTATAGTTGGTGAGTTAGATTTTGCAGTCTATACCATCGAGGTTTCCTTAGACGGATTCTTATTGCTCTGTTTGTGTTTTTTGCATGATAGAGATAACCTTTTGCGATTGGTTGAGCCAGCAAGCGTTTGCATATAGAAATAAATGCCGGATCCAGGACTGGTACAGCAGAAGCAAACTTTTCATATTTTTTTCAACTGAAGATATTCTGATCAACTCAGAAGATATTTTGATCAACTGGAGACCACGATATTTCTTATGAAAAGCTGTCTAAACTCATCCATTGAGTCAGAAATATACACTAAACGGTACACATAAATAAAATTTGTTCTCAACAATGGGGGTTCCGTTTTCTTTATCAATACATTTATAATTGAATTTTCCTTAGATGAATTAAATACTGTAAACGACAGTTTTTATGAAATGAATGTATTATGGCAAAATTAAGAGATTTGTTTATAAGTGAAATCTTTCTCTGATAAGACTATTTCGAGCGCAGTTGAGTCTGATCAGAACCCATTTCGAGCGAGCTTGAGTCTGATCATAGTCTGATTAAGGTCTGGGCAATGGTCTGAACTTGAGTCTGGACCATGGTCTGATCAGAACGTCTTCAGTCTGAAAAGTCTGATCAGAGACCGTTTGTGTCTGGAAAGTCTGATCAGAGATAATTTCGGTCTGAAAAGTCTGATCAGACGAAAATTTGGGCCTCGACGGCAAACTGGGTTGCTTAAGTTCGCCGTCACCATAGATTGACATTTATGATCAGAAAAAGTAACGTTTTCTTTGCCTCGTGGAAGATCCATAAACACCTACTTATAAGAAAAAAAATTCTCAGACTCAAGTGCTTACGATATGGCCTCTGATACGACTCAAGTACGCTCGAATCCGCCTCTGATCAGATCTTTCAGTCCGAAGTGACCTTTGATCAGACCTTCCAGACCGAATTGACCTCTAATCAGACATAAATCAGACCCTTGCCCAGACTATTTTTCAATCGAAATGCTGTCCAGACACTATAATTTTGGTCTGGGAACACACGGGTGTCGGTTCACGTGGGTCTGATCATAGCTCAGTTTGGGTCTGGACCTCCAACTGGGACGTCTTAATATGACGAAATCAACTTCTGGCTAAGTAGGAGCTTCTAGCATTTTAACTTCTGGCACTGCAGACATTCTGCATTTTAAAATGTGCACGTGAGTGTTTTAAGTTTCAATAAAAAATTATTTTTGACCTGAATTAAGAGAACCTTTGTTCCTCCCGAGGTCTGCGGAATGGAAAAGGCGATCATCTTCTTACGCAAACCAGCGATCAACCATGCCATTTCAATTCAGTATTTTTACTCTTTTACTATGGCTTTTCTGATAATGTCGATTTTTAATATGTCAATTGTTAGAAGCAGAGTAAAATAGCATCTGTAGAAATTCCAATCAAGGATTTTTTTCAAATGATAAGTTTTGTTCATGACCAAGCGTTTCTGAATTGACGGACGCCTCCAATTTTGTGCTCAACTTTATTTTTACAATGAAAAATACACGATTAACACAAAAAACACTGGAGAACAATGAAGAACTAACCAACCATGAGCAGTAGCAAAAGGCAGTTCTAACAACACAGACAAAGAAGTGGGAGGAAAAAAAACAATTTTGAGCAAAGAGAAGAAAAATTAACAAAAAATAACATATATAATAACCCGGGCTGACCAAAAGGTTTTAATCATATGACTTTCATATTGACCATTGACTTCATAAAACAAAGAAGTTTTAAAAGATTGATCAAACTATAACTTTGCCATAAATGAAAGTTCTATGACTAAAACATTTCCATAAATGGAAGTTTTAAGACTACAACTTTTCCATAATATGGAAGTTCTATGGCTCGTACTTCTCCATAACAACAGAAGGGAGGCATTTAAAGAGTCTTGGTTTTTTCTTGAGTCCTCATGAGCTTCTTAAACTATAAGGGAAAACAGCTTTGACTGTTTTTCTTGCAGAATAAGCAAATATAGAGGCTCTTTTTTTCCAAGACATGATATATATATATATATATATATATATATATATATATATATATTTATATAGCTAAAATCTAAAATTCCGAATAGGCCAGGAATATTATAGCACATCACCGAAACAAAGAAACAAAGCACAATTAAAATACAGCACATGGGAGAAGGTCCCTGAAAGGGCACAAACGGATGGACATTTAATAAAAAATCGATTTAAAAAAGAATTTTAGCCCCCAAAATTTAACCAAGACGCCAACAAAAAAAACCTGGTGCCTTACAATCCTTATGAATTGAATGCACTACCAAAACAGCATGAGTCACCTTGCGCAGCAAATTGCCATAGAAGCTCCTATTATATTTTTCAAATACGACTGACTTTTTGAGAAACATTTGACGAAATCGAAAAACTTGACGTTATATATCACTTATGGGAAAATTGCTCAAATCATAGCCGAAGTAAGCCTAGCGCACGCTTGTTATAACACTTTGAGCAGCCTAGATCTAGAAGTAAAGAAATGAGACTCATTTTTACATAAAAAAAATAAATTTGCGTTTCCGATCATTAAAGAGTTTTTGGAGCTCAAAATTTGACAACGTATCGACTACTTTTTTCCTAGACAAGCTAGGTCCAAAATTCATTCTTCCTCAGACTCTTTTCCAACGTCGACACTCCTTCTTAGACCCTCAACATAAACGAAGTCCTTGACTAGGTTGAAAAACAATTAATGTTGAAACACTAAATAGAGCGTTTTTGAGCTCGAAAATTGACTACTTTTTTCGTAGACCAGCTAGCTAAAAAAAACATTTTTACTCAGACTCTATTCCAATGTTGACACTCCCTCTTAGGCCCTCAAGTTGTTTGAATAAGTCCTTGACTAGTTTGAAAAACAATTTATGTTGAAACACTATATAGAGTTTTTAGAGCTCAAATTTTGAGAACGTATCGACTACTTTTTTCGTGGACCAGCTAGGTCATAAATTCATTTTTTGCCGACTCTATTCCAACGTTGACAGTCCTCCTTAGACCCTCAAATTAAATGAATAAGTCCTTGACTAGGTTGAAAAACAATTCATGTTGAAACACTATATAGAGAGTTTTTGAGATCGAAAATTGACAACGTATCAACTACTTTTTCGTAGACCAGCTAAGTGAAAAAAATAAATTTTCCTCAGACTTTATTCCAATGTTGACACTCTTCCTTAGGCCCTCAAGTTATTTGAATAAGACCTTGACTAGGTTGAAAAACAATTTATGTTGAAACACTATATAGAGCTTCTAGAGCTCAAAATTTGACAACCTATCGACTACTTTTTTTGTAAACCAGCTAGGTCAAAAACTCCTTTCCTTTCAGATTTTATTGTAATATTAACAATCTCCCTTAGAACCTTAAATTATTTGAATAAGTCCTTGACTAGGTTGAAAAACAATTTAAGTTTGAACAATATACAGGGAGTTTTTTTGAGCTCGAAAATTGACAACGTATCAACTACTTTTTTCGTAGACCGGCTAGATCAAAAACTCATTAGTATTCAGAGTGTATTGTAAAGTTAACATTCTCCCTTAGAAGCTCAAATTATTTGCATAAGTCATTGACCAGGTTGAAAAACAATTCATATTAAACAATATATTTTTGAGCTCGAAAATTGACAACGTATCGACTACTCTTGTCGTAGACCGGGTAGATCAAAAACACATTTTCCCATAGACTCTATTTAAATGTTGATACTCCTCCTTAGAGCCTCAAATTATTTGAATAAGTCCTTGACTAGTTTGAAAAACAATTTACTTTGAAACAATTCATAGAGTTTTTGAGCTCGAAAATTGACAACTTATCGACTGCTTTTGTCATGTAACTTTTTTCGAGCCGTGACACTGGTTGTACAAGGTCAGTGATTGCAAAAACAAACTGAAACATTAAGTGACCCATGGAGTATTTTCAGCAATTTGACCATAAGTGATGAAACGAAACAGTTACGTCCTTACTAAGATTTAAAATTGGGAGGTCGTTAACAAAAAAACTTAATTCATCTGAGTTTTCTACACCCAGTGAAAAATAACGAAGTCATAGTAACTTCATCCAAACACTATTGGTAGTTGGGGTCATCATTGGTTGCGACAAATTAGGACGAATGTTTGTTTCAGCGAATTGTTTTCGCAATTTTTGAACATAAATCCTAATTTGTTGTCACAAAAAAAAGTAGTTAATACGGCTGTTGTGAAGTTCATTGGTATATTTCATTGTTAACTGAATCACTTTAAACACAATTAAGGCCGCAAAAAATGTCGCCAACTGGACTGTTGAACCCAAAACAGCCACATTGTCAAATCTAAGAAGTAAATTTGCGTAATTTATCGGGACTATATGCATTTTTTTTCAAACTCTGGGAGCCAGTAATTGTCCAAACTAAAATTTAGCATTAGTCTAGGCTGGGAGAGCACATTAATATGTTCTGAAATTTTTTTTGTAGGAATTGGACTTGTCAATTCCTGTTAACAAACTTATTAAAAACACGGTACAGAACCTGCAAGCTAGTAACACATGAGTCAAAATGACCCTGAATGAGCTCTCAATAGTTCTAAAAGTAATCTATTATTATTTTATTGGGCATCAGCAACACTTTAGGACAATTGGATACACATAAAATAATTCGGGTTCCGACTTGCTTAACTTTTCACCTTATCGGTCGGATTTGGAATCCAAAGACGCATCACCACTGTTACCCCATCTAACAAATATTAATCTGAGGGGGTGTAGACTGGTTGAACCTACAAACTACTATCCTATAGGAGCCGGATTTACCATTGTTAACTTCAAAAATTTTCTATGAAAACTTCTCACCCCGTCTGTCCCAGAGTGTTCCCTTTTTGAAAACGGGTTCAAGCCGTGTTTTTGGGCAAGGGTCATATTCAAAATCTTTCAAAAGTGCCCAAAAAAGGCTCAATAAACCCAGTTTTAGTTCTAGTTGGATATTTTTGAGAAATTAGAACAATATCTGTTGTAAGAAAAATCGATTCCGAACAACACTGTTACGATATGTGGGCCTTTGTTTGACTGAGACCAGGGGTGCATTTTTTTCTGACGCCAAGATATCTTATTCAAAATAAGGGGATACCCCAAAACTTAATGTAGTGCACTGAATAGCATACAGATGTTTCTAATTTGAAGCCATAAAAATCGATTTTCTGGTTTCCGGCCACCTGTCGCCTTTACACACCTTAACATATCAATATAAGTGTGTAAGGCAAATCAACAAAAAAACTACCCTTTTCTTCTACTATTACAGGGGTCGTAATGGTGAATGCAGACGTTGATCAAGTGTTTCTGGCTATCCATAAAACTATTCAATCGCGCGTTTTTGAAAATCCGTCTCCGAGATATGGCTGTTATGCATTTATGCATATAAGAGGCTCTAAAACATGACATCCAAAAACACATAGTAGAAAGGTTTAACACAAAACAAACTGTTTACTGCAGGTCGTGGGAACACAGTAGAAAACGACAAAAGAAAACCCGGTCCATTTTCATCAGGTGGTCATGGAGAACGAGTGCTCAATTCAAAGGGTGCCAAGGGGATAGTTTCCGTTTAAAAACGCTTCATATCCAAACTCAAGGGGTAAGAAACTTCTAACTAGGAGTCTGCTGAGGAGTTCAAGTGTAGTTTTCATAACTACTATGACATCCTATGTTTTTTCAGAATGGATAGGAAAAAATCCGTTTTTGACCTGAAAAATGGGTGCCAAATCGCTAAACGGTGCTTTTAGGTCGGTTCTTTTGTTGTTTTGGCTTCACATACCGGAGAATAGAGTATATGAGCAATTTTGCAGCCATAGGAAGGCCATTTTTCATTTTTTTGCTCATTTTGGAGCATTGTGTCAAATTTGGTTATTTTGACAACGTGATATCTAAAAGAAACTATGCCAGTTTTGATTTCTCCACGCATAAATGTTCAATTATGTTTGCTAGGCATATTTCATGTTGCCAGTTGTACATATTTTGTTTAGAAATGTTTAAAATATTATTTCTTAAGCAAAATTTTTTAGTTTTCTCACATTTATTCTCTTTGGTGGCTTTTCAGGGACCAAGGTGGCAAAAATTTACTTTTTTCTGCAGATCTGCAGCAAACTAATATTTAACTTCTATTGAGAGATATATTTTTAGCAGATCCTAACTTACAGGAACATTGCTTATCAACTTAAACACAAAAAACAACCGCTTTGGTCAATTTTAGAGTAAAAACTAAGAAAATGAGACCTCGGCATCAACTAAAATTGTGTTTAGTGTTTTTCACTCAAAATTTTCAGCATTAAGTCCGACTCGTTACGCGACAATACTAATAATTCAAAGATTTACGACAATAAGAGACGGTAAAATGATAATTTTTTGTTTATTTTTGACTCTGATTCTTGCGATAAAAGTTATTGCGAAGGATGAAATTTCTGATCTGCTGAAACTTTGTTTTCCTACAAGATGATGATTACTTTTACCGCATTTTTTATTACAATCAAACAATAGAAATAACAGGAAGACATCGTTGAAAAGTTATCCATTGGAAATTATATTTTACATTCCTGCTTTCTTAAAGTTTTCATAACTAAATTTTGCATGGAGCGAAATCATTTTTAGGGGAAGTTGTAGGAGACATTCCAGCAAAAAAAGAAGTTGAATGAAAAAAACTAATTCGCTTGCAATATACAATCTTCTTTAAGGGGAAAAACATTTATTTTGTTGGTATGTAATTAATTTCCGTTAACAACCATTTGTTAGAAAGATTTTTTTCTTATCTTTTTTTTTCGTTTAAGATTTTGTACTTTCTTATTTCGAAAAAAAAGCGTGCAACATGTTTTAACGAAAATAAACATAACAAATATAGTCTTAATTTAAAGAGTTTGATGTGAATTGCTTTCAATCCATAGAAAAATTAATCGAAATTGAACTTCTTTAAGAAATGGGGATGAAAGCGTTCGGCCTTTCTTACTTTTGAATTGGACTTTCATGTTAAATTTTGAACCTTTAGAATAGTTTTTTCTATTTGTTTGCTCTGAACACTATCGTAACTGTCCAAAATAATTGTCTTCAGCGCTCCAAATTTTTTTCGCCATCAAAATTTCACTCAATATAAAACAACTCAAACATAGAATTAAAATTTATAGAAGTATTTCTTTTTTCTATAGATATTTTCCATGGGCTACCTTGTTTTTTCTGTTCTAGAATATCAACTGTCATGTAATTATTTTTCTGTCGGAGAATCTCAATTATTATGTAATTAGTGGTCTGGAGATTTAAAAAACAAAAAAAATCTTTTTTTGAAAATCATATAGAATTGGAAGGGTGTTTGCTTTGAATCTGTGTTCTCTTTCCCCTTTACAGAAAACCCTGACAACATATACGCCAACCAAATCTGTTAAAAGAGGTTTTCTGTTCAAATTGATATAGATTGTTGTTCTGGAAAAGTGTTTCAGTGTGTTAAAACAACTAGTCTTGTGTTTTGATTGTTTCAATATACCTGTTTGCAATTTTTTCAGTTTCTGGTTTTACTAAAACCAATTTTCTTGCAATTTTTTGTTCTTTTTAGATTTTATATGACTTCTAAGGCCAAAAAAATCAATTTCCCGATGAATTTTCTTTAAAAACTCTTCATTTGTTTAATCATGTGATGCTTGTAGTTTCTTCTAGTCGTCAAAAAACGGTCAAAGAATTAAATTTGTTCAGGTAGTCTTTTTTTGAAATTTTAAATCGTCGAAGTAGGTAGATAAAGCGTCGTAGTTGTTGCCAAAAATTGATAACATTATCTGGATAAACACCAAAAGCCAAAATATTGAGATAGGTTGTTATATGTTATGATGAAATTTTACTTGATATCAGCTGAAAAAACACAGTGCGCTTCAAAAACGTCTCATTTATTGATAAAAACTCAAAGGCAAGAACGGCTGGTCTTTTAAAAAAAATTGCTAGTTTAAACGAAAACTTGGGTGTCCGAATTTTTTCGTGCTATAGGCTGGTTGTAAACTCCTGGATATTAACTTCAGAGGAAGACCACAATTAAAGCGTTTTGGTTTTGGATGGGGTCAAAAATTTTCCTATATGAATAAGTTTTGAAAGACAACACGTTGACATAGAGTTTTTCAGTTCTTAATGGGGTAAAACTTTCATTGATAGCAGCTAAAAAACACAAGATGCGCTTAATTTTTTTTCCTTAATTAAAAATTTTCAACGGCAATCGCAATAGATCTTTTTAGGAAAGAAATGACCACATTAACCGAAGTCGTGGTGTCCGATTTACCCCATTCTTTAGTTTTGTGGGAGAAACCTGATTCCATGTTCTATCGATTTTTCCATTTCCTAGATTTCTTTCGCGCTCTTCATTAGTTCAGCACTCTTGGACGTGAAATTGAAACGAAGACCGTAGATGAAGCGTTTTAGATGCTGCAAAAAAACATTGCTAAAACATTTAGTGGGGTGGTTCAATTCTTGATGAACAAAAACTTTGCTTGATATCAGCTGAAAAGCACAATATGTGCTTCAAAGAAGTTTGATTCCTCAAAACAACTCATTGACAATAGCAATTGGTCCTTTCTAGAAAGAATTAGCTACATTAACTAAAGATGTGGGTGTCCGATTTACCCTTAATTTTTTGGGGGAAAAACTGAAACCGCGTTCCATTAAACTTTTATTTTCCCATACTTTTTGTGCTATACGCTAGTTTTTTACCCGTGCACATGAACTTGAGACAACATGGAGGCCAACATGAGAGGCGAACCACAGATAAAACGTTTTATATTGTGCCAAATATTGATAATATGAGAAGGACTAACATCGAAAGACAAAACAGTGGTATATTGCTCTGAGTTCTTCATAAGGAGAGTGTTTGTTTAATATCAGTTCAAAAACACAAGATATGCTTCGAAAGTGGTCTGTTTTCTCACAAAAAAATGAATGCCAAGAAAAAATTTTTTCTTAAGGAAGAAGTTAGGTTTTTACGGAAAACATTGAACAAAAACTGTTCTATTAAGTTTCATGACCACAAATTTTTCTTTGTTGTTTTGCTAATTGTTGTTTTCTCACATTTATCCTCTTTGGTGTCATTTCAAGGACCAAGGTGGCAAAAATTTACTTTTTTCTGCAGATCTCCAGCAAACTATTATTCAATTTCTTCTGAGAGATAAATTCTGAGCAGATCTTAACTTTCAGGAACATTGTTTAACAACTTAAACACAAAAAACAACAAATATGGTCAAATTGTAGAGTAAAAACTAAGAAAATGAGACCTCGCCATCAACTAATATTGTGTTTAGTGTATTTCACTCAAAATTTTCAGCATTAAGTCCGACTCGTTACGCGACAATACTAATAATTCAAAGATTTACGACAATAAGAGACGGTAAAATGATAATTTTTTGTTAATATTTGACTCTGATTCTTGCGATAAAATTTTTGCTAAAGATGAAAATTCTGATCTGCTGAAACTTTGTTTTCTTACAAGATGTTGATAACTTTTACCGCATTGTTTACTACAATCAAACAATAGAAATAACAGGAAGACATCGTTGCAAAAGTTATCCAATGGAAATTATATTTTACATTCCCGCTTTCTTAAAGTTTTCTACACTAAATTCTGCAAGGAGCGAAATCATTTTTGGGGGATGTTGTAGGGGACATTCCAGCAAAACAAGAAATTGAAAGAATAATACGAATTCGCTTGCAATATACGATCTTTTTTAAGGGGAAAAACATTTAATGTGTTGGTATGTAATTAATTTCCGTTAACAGCCATTTGTTAGCAAGATATTTTTAAAATCTTTTTTTTTCGTTTAAGATTTGTACCTTCTTATTTCGAAAAAAAGCGTGCAACATTTAGTAACGAACTTAAACATAACAAATATAGTCTTAAATTAAAGAGTTTGATGTGAATTTGGTTGATTTCAATCCATAGAAAAATTAATCGAAATTGACCTTCTTTAAGAACTGAAAGCGTTCGGCCTTTCTTAATTTTGAATTGGACTTTTACGTTAAATTTTGATCCTTTAGATTAATTTTTTCTATTTGTTCGCTCTGAACACTATCGTAACTGCCCAAAATAATTGGCTTCAGCGCTCCAATTTTTTCCAATTTCACTCAATAGAAAACAACTCAAACATAGAAATAAAGTTTATAGAAGTATTTCTATTTTCTATAGAGATTTTCCATTGGCTACCGGTTTTTTCTGTCGTAGAGTACCAACTGTCTTGTAATTATTTTTCTGTCGGAGAATCTCAATTATTACGTAATTAGTGGTCTGGAGATATAAAAAAACTAAAATCTTTTTTTAAAAATCATATAGAATTGGATGGGTGTTTGCTTTGAATCTGTGTTCTCTTTCCCCTTTACAGAAATCTTTGACAACATGTACGCCAACCAAATCTGTTAAAAGAGGTTTTCTGTTCAAATTGATATAGATTGGTGTTCTGGAAAAGTGTTTCAGTGTGTTAAAACAACTAGTCTTGTGTTTTGATTGCTTCAATATACCTTTTTGCTATTTTTTCAGTTTCTGGTTTATTAATACCAATTTTCTTGCAGTTTTTTGTTCTTTTTGGATTTTATATGACTTCTAAGGCCTAAAAAAATCAATTTCCCGATGAATTTTCTTTAAGAACACTTCATTTGTTTAATCATGTGATGCTTTTAGTTTCTTCTAGTTGTCGACAAACATCCAACGAATTAAATTTTTTCAGGTAGTCTCTTTTTGAAATTTTAAAGCGTCGAACTAGGTAGATAAAGCGTCGCCGTTGTTGCCAAAAATTGATCACATTATCTGGATAAACACCAAAAGCCAAAACATTGAGATAGGTTGTTATATGTTATGATGAAATTTTACTTGATATCAGCTGAAAAAACACAGTGCGCTTCAAAAACGTCTCATTTATTGATAAAAACTCAAAGGCAAGAGCGGCTGGTCTTTTAAAAAAAATTGCTTGTTTAAACGAAAACTTGGGTGTCCGAATTTTTTCGTGCTATAGGCTGGTTGTAAACTCCTGGATATTAACTTAAGAGGAAGACCACAATTAAAGCGTTTTGGTTTTGGATGGGGTCAAAAATTTTCCTATATGAATAAGTTTTGAAAGACAACACGTTGACATAGAGTTTTTCAGTTCTTGATGAGGTAAAACTTTCATTGATAGCAGCTAAAAAACACAAGATGCGCTTAATTTTTTTTCCTTAATTAAAAATTTTCAACGGCAATCGCAATAGATCTTTTTAGGAAAGAAATGACCATCAACTTTTCCATAATTCTCTGTTCGCTTAAAACTCAATCTTTCAAATTTTTAGTTTCATATTTTTCCCTCCTCTTCATGATATATTTAAAATTTGAATAAAAATTTAATTTCAAAGAACTCCCTTATATGAAAGTTTTATGATTATAACTTTTCATAGACACTATAATAAGAAGGTGTAATTTTATAACTTTTATAATTATAATTACGGTCAACCCGGGACCGTTTAACATTTATTAATTTTTCTACAGTTTAGCTTTTTTTCTAAATTTTTAAGTAGTTGTATCCTGCTCAAAATTTTTACTTTGCACCTTTGCCGTTAATTGTTTGCACACTTGGAATGTTTGAACATTCATAGCTTCCGGCCGTGTGCGGAGTTATATGTTTCGTTTCCTGGAGTGAGGATCAGCAAATCTGAGAAGTTCTGAGCCTGAGTTTCCTATGTTTATCTTTATGAAGAGTTAAGTCATCTCCAAAAACGTTAGAGATCACAGCAAATTGTTTTCATTTTTGCTCATTTTGAAAAAACATGCTTGGTTAATCACTTCATAGTTCATTAACTTCATAATCAATCAAAGGAATCTGGTAAGTCAATTTCGCACAAATCTTTTCAGTTAAATTTTGCATCATCTCCATCAGGTCGTGGGGATTTATTGAAAAAGCACAGCTGAGAACAGGCTACTTTTAATATATTGCAGACTGAAAGCCTAATGCTGCTCCGCTGCGCTTACGCAGAAACACATTTATTTATTTATTTATTTTCAGTGTCGCGCAATTAGAGAGGAGAACTTGTTCAGCCATTAGTTCGGTTGTAACCCAGTGAGAAGGGAGTAAACGCAATTGCTCAAAACCTGATGGAGGTGATGCAAAAATTAACTGAAATGATTTTTGCGAAATTCACTTTCCAGATTCCTTTGATTGATTATGAAGTTAATGAACTATGAAGTGATTAACCAAGCAAGTTTTTTCAAAACGACTAATAATGAAAACAGTTTGCTGTGATCTCTAATGTTTTTGGAGATGAGTTAACTCTTCATAAAGATAAACATAGGAAACTCTGTAATTTAAATTATCTACATATAATGGGATTTCTACTTATACCATTCATAACTCTCATCGTGGAAAATGCCGATTGACCGGAATTGACTACCAAAGACAGCGGCTCAGAATTTCTCAGATTTGCTGATCTTCAATCCAAGAAATGAAACATATAACTCCGCACTCTCTATTATGGAGTTCAGTAACCAAGCCAAAAATCTTACAGACATAAATTTGGTCGACGCTAATATTCCACCCCAGTCATAGCTTTTTGAAGCAGACGGTATCTTTTTGCCAAGGCCTCAAAAAAACTTCTTTTTTTAGCTTCATCACCTCTTTGGGATACGTTGTTAGTAAGCCAACAACAACTACCTCTTCTAAAAATCTCTTTTTCACTTTTTTATTTCACTTTTTTTTGTTTGATCTTATTGCCTTCGTTCAGATAACTGGCTGCCTACCTGTCATTATTATTTTCTTCTGCTTTTGTTTCTGCAACAAAGTTTTTTCCATTATGAACGTTGATTATTATCTACATTTGAACTCGAAATTTCTTTATAAAGCAGAAGGTGTTTTTCCATTCGAAATTGCCGTTTAATTTTTGAATTTGCTTCTGGATGCCACTCAACCCTTTTTCACCTGAAAAACTATGTAAGTCAAACCGTATATTGCTGAAGCTCTGCGTTCCTGTAATGTTAAAAAAACTGCTAGAGTTTCCAGGGATTAATGACAACGAGGAATTGCTCTTATTTAAAAATTCTTTGTAGCATGAACAATTTTGGTTCAGACCAACAACTCATTCATCAGGTCAGACATCATTACGACGCAGAGGTATACCCAAATCGTCACGGGCAGATATGCCCGATGCGTGTATCTCGTGTTCGCTTTTACTATGTTAATACATTGAAAATGGAACAATACTGCGGAAAATAGCTAATTTAGCAGAAACCGGCAAAATGGAAGGGAAATTAGCAACCCGTGTTCGCAAAAGTGTCCTAATCTTAGCCGCGAAATACAAGTACAAACTTTATAACCCATTTTTGCACGGCTTGTATCACGCAGCTGCTCTAATTATGTATCGTTTTTTCCGCACACAATATAGCTCGATTTAGCATATAATCCGCAATTGAGCCTAACTTAATTACTACTTCTTTAATTAAGCCTAACTTATTACTACTAGTAGTACTTTATTACTACTTATAGTACTTTATTACTACTTATTACTACTTATTTGTACTATTTATTACTACTTATTTAAATTGGCCAGTCCCACGTTGATATACAAAGCCTTTGATGTGCGAAGGATTTTTCGGAAAAAAATCAGTTTTTGTGGTTGCATGTATTTAAAGCACTTTAAAGCTTTGAAAGCTTCAATTAAATCTTTATTAAAGTGCTTATTGCCTGCTCAAGATGTGCGCGAATAATAGATACTTAAATTGAGCGGAAATGTGCTACAAGACTTGTAACCTACTTTTCGTTCCGAATGTTCTTTTATTTCGCAAAACTGGCGGAAACCCTCTTGCGAAAAGTAAGATACAAAGGATGTCTCCTAATTTCGTTCATTGTATCTATCTAATTTTGGGGCAAATTTTACAAATTTTGGGGCATACCTCTGCGTCGTAATGATCTAATGCACTGCTGAAAAAATCAATTTTAATTGCTATTTTTCTATTCTGTTTCACCACTTATTTTATATTGCACTCTACGCCAATAACGCTACCCAAATCGTTTTTACTGTCTTTATCTAAATGTCAACGCGTTCAAAACAGCGTTTGGCTTCCTTGACATATTCTTGATTAACTATTAAAAAACTTTCTATTGGTTTGGGATAAAAATATTTTGCTGACTTATTTCGATTATGCTTTTTCAGCCAGTCCTCTAAGCTTCTGAAGTTGGCAAGAGCGCATAGAAACCTTGCGTGTGTTTCTCTGAATCACCTGGTCTTTTCATTAGTGGCTTCAGAACAACTCCGTAAAACGGAAACGACAAATCATCACATTGTGTGGTACACTGTTGACTGTATATCGCATCGTTTTTACTAAAGTCCAGCTGCAATTTTTTTATTGATAGCTGTTGTACAGAAATGTAGAGGCCCTTGACCAGTGTTTTCTTTATTGAAGAGGGCGGGGTTTCTGTTGAATGATTTAAAGGCGTTGTTGTACAAGCAGCTCGGAGCTTTCTTTGACGTTTTCTCGTATAACTGTCTCAGTTCACGGTTTGAACTCTCTATTTCACAGAGAACACCTCAACATGTCCCTTCGTTCTAATTAATTCACCAAAGTCGTACCAAAGTAATAGGCATCATACAGTTTCTTTTATCCCAATTGGTATAACCTCTGGCTATTGGTCAATGGTATTGAGTCTACAGGATCCAATTGCCTCAGGATCTTATCATCTTACAAAGTCTGAACAGTAAATCAAAATAACAGTAATAATCTTTACATTTAGAACTTAGTCTCTAAACTTTGAAACTACCCGGGTTGACCGAACTTACTGACCATAAAACGGACCATATATGGTCCATAAAATTCCATAAAAATGCCGTTCTATGAACTTGTTATGATTTGTAAATTTCCATAATAGTCCGTTTTAAAGATGGTGAGTTTATATAACCATTATCATGGCCGCAGTTTATATTTGATATGTTGCAATTACGGCCCATTTTATGGTTGATTAAGGTACCATCATGTCCCGTTTTATCCCAAATCAAACCATAGAACCAATCAATTGAATTCGAGCTTCCGAGCAATTGTCTTGTTCGTTTTGCAATGATTGAATTGGACATTTTTAATGTGCCCATAACAGATGGATCAAAGCCATTTAAGGTATTTTGAGGATGAGTTGAGAGTTCTGGACTCTTCTCTTGTAAATACCTGATTGAAAGAGATCTGTAATCCGGCGATCTGATAGAAATCGATGTGAATTTCCAATTTTTCTTCTTTCGACTATCTTGATGGTAAACCTTGAGACCTGATAAACGTTGAAAGGGTTTTTATTTACATTTTAAAACAAAATTAGTACAATCAATCTATGAAAAGTTGTGCAAAAGGAATTGCCATGGTCGTTATTTGGTTTGTCCAATTGAATCTGGCGTTTGTTGTTGCGTAGTTACAATTGTGATGACTGTGGTTTGCCAGCAAAGTGTTGCTCAATTTGTTCATTTAGCACTTGACAACATCGTCTCAAGTCAAATGGAGGACTTTCGAAGAAAAAGTTTATGAACAAAAATTTATTTGTTTGACTGGAAACACTTTAGATAGAATAAAATGTCAAATACAAAGCAAGCAGAAATTCGTCACCGAAATAGAAACTGTAAAATTTGAAGAAATTTTATTAACAATGGCAATTTTTTCTTCAAGCTTTAGATGTTGGAGGAGGATTTTTCAAAAAAAACTTTTTGATTTTTAATTTCACGAAATTCAAGTTCATGAAATTTTCTCTACAAAATCTCGCTGACCAGGAATTATCTTATCAAGCAATAGAACATCAGATGGAAAGGTTCCAAATGATAACAGATCTTGACGTCAATATCTCCCAAAACTTTTCTTGGGACTTTCACATTGACGTTATTTTTACGAAATGTCTCCAGAAGCTAGCTCACATTCGACAGGTTTCACCTGATGAAAATTAAGTGAATGTTAAGTGTCTTCTGGTTAAAAGGTTTGTACTTTCAGTTCTCTGCTATAGATCAACTTTTTTGTTCCCCTGTACATTAGAGTACAGCGTTTGGAGCAAATTCGAAGATGTGTTAAGTAAATCCGTAGAAAATGGAATCTCTCCGATTCGGACTATGTCTTAATTCTGATTAACCAAAGTCTTTTACCAATTGGGAACAAGCTAGTCCCCTCATATTTCCCTTTGGGAACAAAATACTTGTTGGAAGACTATTTTGAATCCACTTGATTTCTGGGAGATCATAACACAAGACTGTAATACATGTGGCAAAGTCTTGATTTATGATAGAGAGATCAGACAAAAACAATGCGAAGAATTTGTATTTGTGAATTATAACAATGCGGTTTTATTCGCCTATAATCTTTCCTGGCATACACCTTTAATGAATCCAAAACATTCCAGAAAGAAATGAAGAATTTCTTTGAGGCAGAAGCAATGTCTAAACTCAGACACTGCTGCTATCCTTCCGGGAGGGATCCATCAGAAAACATTAATCAAAATTGAACCTCCACTAAGTGGTGCGCAACCAAGATGGTGAAACCATGTTTGTTTTGAATTCGTTTTTTATCATTATTATATTACGAGTTTTCTTAGGTTTTTTGAACTTTATAACATAGCTCAGTTTTTGACGTTTACATGTCGCCTTGAATTTGTGTATCGTCTTCGAATCTATTTTACTGCAAAATCTATTTGTATTATTGATTTTTCTCTCAATTCAATGATCTTTTTGTAATGTATCAGACATTCTGGATGATGAACACACACAAAAGTGATGCTCATAAACTTTTCGATTGATACCTCAATTTGTGTTCAAAAGTAACTTGATTGAAGACCCATAATCATTTCAATTACTTTTAATTGCTACAAAGATTTGTTTTCGGTAGATTGTTTGTAGAATTTTGAGTCCTGCCTGTGTTTCTTGTCAATTTTTCTTCTTAAAACGGAATCTCCGCTAATTGGAGTTACCACCGATTTCCAATGAAACTTACGGTTTGCCAATTTGGTTTATTTTAGTTGCAATTCTAGTGTTTGATAATGATTTTTTTGAAAAAAAAATTCCTAGAAGTGAGCTTTTGATCCTTTCCTTTTTTAAATCTCTTTTCCTATCACTTTATTTTTTTCTCACTTTTACAGAAGAAGGTATTCATTCAAGTTGTTTTTACTTAATGGCTTTTGACAGTGATACTTCGAGTTTTCATTAAAAAATTATGATGTA
>NC_134480.1:23126375-23129125 GCF_964194025.1 Convolutriloba macropyga
ACTAAACAAAAATAGCTTATAAATTACCAGAAAACATATGCGACCAGTCCATAAAAAGTTTGGTAACAATTATACAAAAAAGAACAAAAACAGTAAAGTAAAAAAATTAACTTATTTTTTTTGAAACAGTTAACTTCAAAGTAATAAATACCATAAGGAATCAATTAATATTACAACAAAGTTACGATTACAACTGTTTCTATAGAAGGGCATTAGGACCTGTCCTAATTCATTTTTCAAAGCGGCTAAAAAGAACAACAAAGAACAAACAAAATTTCAATTGAAACTTGCCAGAAAACGCTGTCAAAACCGTCAAGCCAAAATTTGGCACTCAAAATATATTTGATTGCGCCTTCTTCAAACAGCTATAATGTAGTACGTGGCCATTCATTAGTAAGACTAGGTAACAAGTAGACAAAAAAGCGAAGTGCTAAAGTATGTAATACTTTTAATTTTTTTTTCGAAACAAAATTACATTCAATGTCATGAAAGGCATTAATTACAAAAAGGGCTATTTAAATAGAGTCGTTTATTCATGAAAAAGAAGCCCTCGAGACCTTTAATTATCCAGAATATTTCTTTCGTCTACAAAAAGAACGTCAAATATGACAAAAATCAAATTAATTTACTTTTTTTTTGTGAAAAACCGGTGTCGAAGCCAGTAAGGTCATAACAAATTCTTTTAAAAAAAGATTTTGGGACACCAATCCCTTTTATTCCCTTGACACCCATAATTTCATATTTGACCTCTAATTAACTAACGAGATTAGGCAACAAAAAGAAACATAAAAAGAACAAAATTGCGAAGTTGAAAATTTTTTTTTTAATTTTGGAAAACGATTGTTTTCAAAGTCATGAAAGCCATCAGCTATCTACTAATATCAGAATATCGGTTCTTCTATTCTTGCATGAAAAGCCAATGAAAGCTATCACTATACAGGAAATTTCATACGACCGAAACGACAAAGTATAAATGACAGTTAGAGACAAAATTAAAAAATTCAATTGATTTCTTCAAGAAAGAGGCGTCGAGGCCGTTAAAACGATTGTGTATATCTTTCAGGATTTTAATATCTTCAATTATGCTTTATTCTGAATGCTAATAAGGTGACAGGAGAACTGTCAATAATGTGATAATGTGACAAAATTAGAAAACGTGAAAAACTGGCAAATATCAAGACAAACAAAAATCTGAAATCTTGTAGTATCAAAGCCAGAGAACAATAACTTCAGGCTTAAAACTGCAACCGAGAATATTCATTAAATCAGTAGAAAGAGAAAGCAGTCTTTCTTTGCTGACACTAAGCTGGAAGTTGAACAAATTAAGAAAAAAATAGATGAAAAGTTAATTAAGCCATTACTTATTGAAAAGTCAATTATTTTTAAAAAAAGAAACGACCATAGACTTTCAATTAAAAAACTAAATGCATTAGCTTGGAGCTGCTTAGCAAGCGAATTGGTTAGACCTATCACTCCTGAGCTTTGATTTGATATGTTCTATTCTTTAATATTAAAAAAAAAGTCTTTTTTTTTTTAAAAAAAAAACCGACTGATTACAACCCGATTTTTTTGGATTGTAACAGTCCAAGAATGGCCCAAAACTAGCCCTGCTAATACTTATTGTCCGTTAGGAACAATTGATTTTTCGAATGTTGTAGATATAGATAATTTGTTAGTTGAAAACTCAAAATAAGTTCTGCATTTTTGATAATCAACGAGTAAAGTTAGCAAAAAACGGCAAAGTTTTAACTACAGTGCACTCTCAGCGGACTCTGATGTAGAAATAGCCCCCTTATGAGTCTACAAAGATTGTATGAGTGTTGTTTGGGGGTTTACTGTCGGCAAATTTAATCAAAGTGGACTAAAGTAGCTTATTTCGTGCTGTTTTTGATGAAAAAGTCTGAATTTTGTGAATTTTTTAGCCGGAATTTGTGACAAAAAAAATTTAATGAAAATAGCCGACAATGTATTAAAAAAAATTAAACCAAGAAAATTAAATCAAAACAATCAACAATGCTTGTTCGTCTTCAAAAATGAAATCAACGACACTATTCTTAAAAATTATAACAAATTTTAGCACAATTGACGAAAATTTAGGCAAAAATTCCGGAAAATGTGAATAAAAACAACGTGAATTCACTCTTCTTTTCTCAGAAGTTTAAACCTTGATAACTCCCTGTAGAAAACGAAAATTTAAAAAATCTTTTTAATTCCATATTCTACGCTGGACGAGCTTTCTAATGATACCAGTCTCAACTCTCTACGATGAATATATCGAGCGGCGCAAAATTCACGGAACAAAAAAAACCCATTTGAGTATATAGTTCCTCCCCCCTCAAGAGGGTAGGAACAATAAATATTTATTCTTTATATATGTGTCTATTTATTTATAAATATACATACATATATATATATATATATATATATATATATATATATATATATATATATATATATATATATATATATATGTATATATATATATATATGGATATTCAAGATGTATATATATATATATAAATATATATATATATATAAATAAACGTAAATAATATATCTAAATATATTTATATATATATAAATATATATTTAGATATATTATTTTTGTTTATATGATATATATATATATATATATATAATTATATATATATATATATATATATATATATATGTGTGTGTGTAGGTATATTTATAAATAAATAGACACATAAATAATGTATATATAATTATATACTTATATATACATGTTA
>NC_134480.1:23129325-23178558 GCF_964194025.1 Convolutriloba macropyga
AAGCACAAGTTGACCAATTTCAAATAATTAACAGACAATAATCGAAGCAAGTTGTAGCTATTGTAACATTGTTGAAGAGAGTAATGTCACAATGGGAAACATTGAAGTAAGCCACGTTCGAATTATTTTGCACCTCAGATAGAAAATACCAAAAAGATAACTAGTACAATCAATCACAGACAACAGAAGGCCACGCAGATTTTGCAACAAAGATAAAAAAAATTGGCACAAAGGAAAACTTGACGAAGTTCAATTACCGTCGAAGAAGACATAATGAAATCGAATAATGAATTTTTGGCAATGGCATATTTGCAAGCTTTGAAGATGCGCCTCCGCCAAGACAGAGCCTTAGCCAAACAAAAAAATACTTAACAACTCTCGAATGAGCTACATTGGCCAGACAAATTGGGAACTTTCGCTATCAGAAAATTCATTGCAGTGTTTTTTAGATCATGCCGTGTATCAAAAACAGTAGGAAAAAGTTCACAGCAGACACAGCACATCTGTTATCAGAATTCTGTTATCAATACTCTTCGCTTTTGTACGGAAGTTATCGGCAGATTTGTCGGACTTCTACTGCTGTTTCCACCCGGGTCGATGTTTTATCAAAGATAATGTAAGATAAGCGGTGAATAGCGGTGAAAAAAAAAACTTTTTTCACCGCAAAGCGCCCGCATCTTTTAGCGTTGAATGCGGTGAAAGCGGTGAACTTTTGTAAGATTTGCGTTGAATTTAGCGGTGAAAATATTTTTTCACCGCATTCTGCTGGTAGCGGTGAATAATTTTTTTTCACCGCATTCCTCTGGTAGCAATGAAAAATTTTCTTTCACCGCTCAAAATTTTTTTCAACGCATTCATCGCATTGAGCGCAAATCATACAATTTTAACTCAAATTCACCGCAAATCTTACGTCTTTTAGCGATTTTTAGCGCTGACACTTCGACCCGGGCACAAGTTTTTCTGCATTTAAATAAGCTATGAAAGCCATCTTGCGCAGGAAACAACACGGAAAAAATCTGAACTCACTGAGAATAATAACAACGCCGAACTGATTCAAAATTACGATCAATTTTTGCAGAAGACTGTTTGCCTTCTCTTCGCCGTTTATGTACTTGGTAAGTCAACAACTGATTACCAGCGTTTTTACCTGGTCAGAAACTAGTCAGTCAATCCTGAATAATTTTTTTACAACATGAATTCTTGAAAACTTTTAGGACAACGAAGGAAACAAAAAAAAACAATTTTGTCAAAAGTAATGCTCGGGTATCGAGGATCTGATTTCCAATTTGCAATTTAGTGATAAAAACATAACTGACAAAACCGTTGCGCAACGAGTTTTTCTTTTTGCAGACGGATGAGTTAGGGAAAAGACGTACAATTTAAGGTTACGTTATGAGGATCACTTGAAAGAAAGTGCCAGAGGCAGCTTTTGTCCCAACTCAATTGGATTGTTGAGCAAGTTTTATAACAACTTCAATAAAAAAAGTTATAACACGTCGATGTCAACTACAACATGAATAAACTCGAATAGCGCCCATAAAACAAACAAATACATAAAACAAACAAATTTGCTAGTTGCTTAGTTTTTGTTGTCTTTTTTAGTTTTTGCTAGTACGTTTGTTTTCAATGCAGTTCTTGACGGTAACACTGTACCACAATAATAGGATGGATGAATGTAAGCAACGATACGACAAAACACTATCGGAGCAAACCCAGAAAATTTAATGTTTGGACAATACGATAACAATAATACTAAAAATAATTTAAAAATCTATTTCTAGAATTTACACATCTGATTCGCGGAGAAAAAAGAGTTTTACTGGTTTTGCTGGCCAAAAAAATCTAAAACAAATAACTAGTATAGTGCCCTTTGAAACTAAATAAAAGCGTCATTATGTAACGGGATAAGTATCAACATCTTTTGACATTTTTTATAATAAAAGGTATATTGACCCGAACCACAAAAAATTTATCCAAAAAAGTAGATGAAAACAGCCTAGAGGCCATAGTAAACGGACAAAACACAAAAAATTTATCCAAAAAAGTAGATGAAAACAGCCTAGAGGCCATAGTAAACGGACAAAACACAAAAAATTTATCCAAAAAAGTAGATGAAAACAGCCTAGAGGCCATAGTAAACGGACAAAACACAAAAAATTTATCCAAAAAAGTAGATGAAAACAGCCTAGAGGCCATAGTAAACGGACAAAACACAAAAAATTTATCCAAAAAAGTAGATGAAAACAGCCTAGAGGCCATAGTAAACGGACAAAACACAAAAAATTTATCCAAAAAAGTAGATGAAAACAGCCTAGAGGCCATAGTAAACGGACAAAACACAAAAAATTTATCCAGAAAAGTAGATGAAAACAGCCTAGAGGCCATAGTAAACGGACAAAACACAAAAAATTTATCCAAAAAAGTAGATGAAAACAGCCTAGAGGCCATAGTAAACGGACAAAACACAAAAAATTACACCACTTAGAACAGCTAGAAAAATATCTGCAGTTTTATTCAGCCTTTCCTCTAAAACTCTTCATACAACTGCTACCTTTCGTCCCTCTATTGACCCGATGTAATACATAAAAAGTTGCCAGTAAACTTTTTTAAAACCACAAAATTCGGATATTCCTTAATTTTTCAGCAGCTTGAATGTATAACCAGAAAATTCAGATTAAGCCTCAGTTTTAGAAGTAGTTCCTCTTTTGTCCGAGAATGTCGAAGCTCAAGCTTCAATTTTACCTTAATTTGATAATTTTTTAATAACCTGTATCAATTAGTTAATAACTTTTTTCATATGGATTTTTGAAATTTTTACCACATAAATCAAAGTGTGCAAAATCAATTTCTTCAATTACATCTTATAAAGTGCTCGGTCAACATGCCTTTTTTACTGATATAATCGACAAAAGTGAAACTTGAAAATAAATCAGAAACAAAACATCGGTCATAAATATAATTCAATACACTAATTTTCAAGCAGTAGGACCTTTCAAAATAACCGGATCTGTTAGTCAGTTAAAATCAGAGCTGGAACATTAATTTTTACAGCCTGGATTTTAGCCAGGCCAGCTTTCTGAACATGTCCCACTTTGCAATTTACAGCATGTTCTGCAGATAAAATTATAGTGATTCATCCTACGCATTATTTTGTTATTATTAGCGTTCTCTGTGAAGCTTCACTAACCGAATGTCCTCAAGCTGAGCATTGCTAATTATCCGTATTCACTCTATCTGAGCAGGCTAATTACCCGCCATTTCTCTATCTGAGCAGGCTAATTACCCGCCATTTCTCTTATCTCTATCTGAGCAGGCTAATTACCCGCCATTTCTCGATCAATTGTTGTCTCTCATCTTAAATTGTCCAAACAATTAAGATCCCTTATCTGAATTCCTAAATCAGGCATTTCATGCCCGATGTAAACTATTGAAAAACTCAAAACACATGCATTACTTTGAATTAAAATGAAATAAATATAAATAAAACATTTAATAACGGAAAAGAACAATTAATCAATGAAATAATAAATAAATGTCTGTTTATAGTGTTCTGTTCTGTTTATAGGTGTTCTGTTCAGTTTATAGGTTCACTCTGATCTGTTCTGTTCACTCTGATCTATCTCGGCTAAACGCCCTGTCGGCCAACTTTCTAATTGACACAACTCAATTCTACTTTGGGAAATGGATTCTATAGGTCGAACTGAAATTTATGAATTGTTGAAGATTTTTGCTGAACAATTCAAACAAAACTTTAAGTCATTCCTCTTCCCTTTGGTCCACATGAGGGAGCCAAAACACCCACCAATTTGCTACTGGATGTAACGTATCCAGAGTAGGTGACTATTATCCTTTCTGCAATATCCTGCAGCCTCTTTTCGACCGCATACACCAAATATGAACCCATTTTTGTGAACGCCTTCCTCTTAAACATGTCAATGTCGGTGGCTCCGAAGAAAGGGTGATTTCTGAAGTATTTTCTGATAGCTTTAAAGTGGGCACTGTTTTCGGGCATATTTGTCATCAAGTAAACAATTTCATTTTTCTGAGGAACTCCGAATGATGCAATTTTGTCAACCAATTGTTTCGCGTTTAGTTTCTGCAAAACACACGGCTTATCGCCGGCTCTTATGTGCATCACTATCAAATTGAACGGACCTTTGGAACCATATCTTGTTGCAGTCTGGTTGAAGAGATCGAATTTGATCTTTTTGGCAGCAGTTTTTACAAAACGAGAAGGCCCGCGGGTGCCTCCTACGAGCTGCAAATTGGTGACATTGGGTTCAGAATAAATAGAAGAGTTCTGTAACTTCATATGAACTACCATTCCATGACAATTACGAGTTGGCGTACAAGACGAAGGTGGCCTTCCGTACTCTATTGTCAAAATGCTGCTATTGGGCTTTAATCTTGTTGGCATTTTTCGTAAAATTTTCACCCGGCATCTGAACTTTTCTTCCTAAAAAGGCAACAGTTCCATGCAAGCATTCAGTGTACGTTCTGTGAGTTTGCGGAATTTCTATTCATCTCAATGATCATGACATTAAATAATGACAGTAGCATTTTGAGTATAACCCCAGTAAAACGAAACTCGAAATACCTCGACAAGTCTTGCAAGATCTTATTTAATTGACTCAACTTGAAATGCCTCATCAAGAACTTGACAACTGGAGTTTACTCGAGAAATCATGATAGGATCTTAATAAGTGTTTACCAAGATTCATCTAGCAGAAATCTTTCTAAAATTTTCTATATACTTTATAGGTGTAAACTCCCACCCAGTTATGTTAGGCTTTTTTTAATGAAACCTTTTACCCGACTTGAGATATTTTGACCTTTTAGCTGTACTAAAATTGTTCTGCTCTGCTTCGTCTTGTTTTTCTGTTTCTTGACGTGTTTTGTTCTTTTTTGGATAACTCTAACAGTAAGATTTTTCACCGTGATATATCAGTACTCCAATAACTCATTTCAGTAACTCTCCAACTGTCAGTCCCAATCCGGAATGAAACAGGAGGAGGGCAGAACAACTCAGATCATGCTCGAAAACCTCAATGTCAATTTTTGTAAACGACTAACGAAAGTTTTTGGACAGTTTTTGCATAATACTAATAATTCTCGTTTTCAAACACTAAAACTTGACAAGTCTTGCAAAGTTACACATAATTCGCATTTATAGCAGCAGATGAGTTTGCTCCCATTCAGGAATATAAATTGATGATTAAAAATAGGTTTTTCTGGAGTAATGTTACTAATGTTGATATTCAAAACTATTTTAATTATAAAATCTATGTTTCAAAACATATATATTAAAACCCATATACCGGAACAATTTTACTGGAGTGTCCCAATTTCGTTCTCCCTATTAGTTTCAGCTCTTTTCCGCTCCTCTTTTATTTCACTCTTATTTAATTGTTTCGACCCCTCTTCAAAACTATATAGAAAAATGTTTTTTTTTCAGACAATTTTGACCCATCAAAATATTCATCGTAGAGAGTTGTGAGTTGTTTCATTAAAAGGCCCGTCTAACGTAAGGTATGGAATTGAAATGATTTTTTTTTAATTTCATTTTCTAGAGCGAGTTATCGTGTTGTAGTAATTGGGAATTTCAGACCGATTTGGGTATTTTTGTTCACAATTTCCAGATTTTTTGGGTTAAATTTTGTCAATTTTGCTTTAAAAAATGTATAAATTGTTAATAGCAGTACTGTTGTTGTCAATTTTAAAGACAAATGAGTGTTGCTAACTATTTTGATTTAAATTTTTCGGCAATAATTGTGGCTAATTATTTCAAATTTCATCAAAAATTGCCGAAATAATATTCTTCAGTCCACTTTCATTAATATTGCCGTAAGTACAAACCCAAAAACAACTAACACAAAATTTATAGACTACTTGCGTTGAGAGTAGTTTGGAATTTAAACGTTCTTGTTTTTTGCTAACTTTACTCTATGACTTTCAAAAAGCAGCATTTGTTTTGATTTTAAACTAACAAATTATCTAGATCTGTAACATTTGATATGATTGAATTGGTGTGGCAAAAATAACTGGTTCAAAGAACTTACTCTGACTTGCATCTCATACGAAAGCCTCGAAAGATCTAGAAAGTCTCCATATTTCCAACCCATTGAAAACGTGTATTCCTTGGAATTTGGGTTGTGTAATCCTAGAAAACTGGGACTGTAGTCCACAAATGTCCTGTTGAATCTGAGAGCCATTTCGTACGCGTGTCTGAGATTGAAGTTTCCATTTCCTTCATTATAATCAGACATTCTATAATCGACTCCTTTATGAACTCATAATAGCATATAGTCCAGGTCCTCAGCAAAAAAATTAATCTTATAAGATCCTGTTACTATTTTGTATTATTCTTACACAAAGCTGTTAACTCTTGCATAATTCAATCAGGACATTATTATTCTTCTCATTATAAATGGCAAATATCTATTCTAACTGGTATATTAAGAACTTTTTATAATATGCAACATATTATCATTTTTATTCGTTAGTACAATTATTATTGCCTTGCTTAAAGAGGATCATGAATACTAAAAAGTATGTTGCACTATAGAAAAGGAAACAGATCCCTGAAATCGTAATGCTTGTGGCCAAAACCAGCACCACCTCCAATATCCTATCAATTTGTCTTTTTGAGATCAAACCCCACATTAAAAATATTATGAGTACTTCAAAATATGACACAATTGGATTTAAAAACTTGCAAATAATTGAAAATATATTGTAAATATAAAACTGATTTTGGAAAAAAATTAAATTCACCATTATAACGTTTCCGCAAGGATATTTCTCGATCCGTCAACCAACCATTTGTTAGCAGTTTTTTTTTCTCTAAAAATAGAAGTAAATTCCTTCAAATTGATGTCGCATTCTATTTCTTTAGTATTTCTTTAGAAGTTAATCAGAGTTTTAAATATATCTGCGTCCATAAGCAACTATATGACAAATTGCTGTACCATGGATGATCGCATCTGCTGCAAAACAAAAAAGTTACGTATAATTTGATCAGCACTTGTGTGTAAATTCGTCACCCGATACAAAACTATTCGTATAAAAAATACCCAGTAGCTATATTATATGTTTAGCTTCTACGCTGGGAACGATTAACTAATGAATGAATCTTCAGTATGAAGTGCAAGAACGTGTATCCGAACGCGTTACTTGTTTGTAAGGAGCATATAGTAATGTGTATATGGTGGCCTCCGGGCCCCCGAGCCATGGAGACATATACACATATTACTCAAATTTTCCATTTTTCATATTTACCTTATTTTGACTGATATTTACACAAAAATTTTTTTCTTGTAATTTTTTACTTGATTTAGAAAAAAATAATATAAAAAATAATTTAATATATGTTGTCATACAAATATTATAATAATATAATAATTTATTATTTGTTCTCATACTAATATTATAATTCAACGAAGTTCTTTTGCAAATTCACTGATAGAACCTAAACTCACCATTACTATCTTTAATACCTTTATCATCAAATGGATCTATAGCTATTTTATATTGTTCTTTTGTTTCTAAATTATGCCTTTTGCTATCAATAGTATAATTAGTTACATATTTACTTTTACCTTCATATATAGCATTAGTATAATCTTCTAAATTAATTTGGTTTCTAATAGTAGCCTTAGTTATTCCTTTTAATTTTTTCTCTTCTTCTCGTTTAACAGTATTGTAACAATATGCTTTAGCTTTAAGGAAACAAGCTTCCATAATAGTATCATTAGGTATTTCATCTTTCATCTTACCTAATTCATTATTATGCAATATACCTTTTATCTTATTCATTTCTTTTTCTATAGTACTATCCAATGGAACATTTATATTTATAAATATACTATCAGTATCTGTGTAATGATAACTACAATCTAACTCTTTCTCAAAGTAATCATATATGGCTTTATACATGAATAGTTTAGCTTTTTCTAATATAACAAATCCAATATAATTAAACTTATCTAATTTAACCTTACCTCTTGTTTTATGTACAGCTACTAGATCATCATCAAACTCTACAGCATATTTAAAACTAATATTTTCTATTAATTTTATATATCTATCTACATCATTAACTAACTCTACATCTTGTCTATTATATACATTTTCTATTGTTTTTCCATAAAAGGCATTATTCATTAGTTTAAAGAATACATCTCCAAATTTATCACCCTTAGCTTTAGCTTCTTTTCTTTTCTGAATATTAAACTCTATATAAGGTTTTAACCATTCACTCTTATTATATTCTAATTTTTGTTTAATTGTAATATCTTCCATTTTAAACCATGATCTAAACACCAATCTAACATCTCTCCATCTATTACATAGTTTTCTTTATCTGTTAACTTTAGCATTAACTTCTCATTAGGTTTATATCCTTTCTTTTTATTTTCATTTTGATAATCTGTAAACTGATCAATGTTTGCTTTTGTCTTTTCAGGAAAGAATGGATATTTCTTTGTTTTCTGTCTCAACTCATCATTATACTTTATATCAATTGTATAGATGTATCCAGTATTAGAGCGAGATTTAGTGTATGCCAGATCTTCACATACTCTGATCTCAACAGTAGGTAAAGGTTGTACCATAGCAGAAGCATACAATGAGTTGAAATCTAAATACTTTAAATAATTCTCTGTCCCTGTATACTCAGGATCTATTTCTTTATTTTTACATTTTACATGACAATTACCTAATACTGAAGCTAACCCACCTCTTATACCGTGTTGTATTGTATCATAAATATTAACTGTATTTTCTTTATAATACTTAAGCCAAACAATAGTATATTTCAACCCACACAACCATGTTAACCCAGGAGTAGAATAAGTGTAACATGGATCTATTTCATAATATTCTAAACACATAGCTCTAAATGTCTCAAATACATCAACTGATAACAATACATCTGTTTTAAGATATAACATCATATAATCCTTTATTGTCTCACATTTAGTATCTTTCCAACAATCAATTGCTTGCTTATATTCTTTATCTGTTATATCACTTTGTTTCAACTTAGAATAGAATGCTTCCTTAGGTGGTAGTGCTGTTTCATGTAGTTTATCTATACTATCAAACCATTCATATGGGAATATACCTTTACGTCTTTCTAAGCCACATTTATTTAATGTTATACATTCTTCATTACTCAATGTCTTACTTATGGCATCTAAGCTAAGTGGATGGAAGAACCTAAACGTAACTAATGCTTTAACATAACCCATATCAATACTAATATAATTCTCATCAGTTTTAGTTAATACTTTAACTCTGGTCTTCTTTGCTAGTTTAGTTATAAATAGGTGATTATCATAATTAGAAGAATTAAATGCATACATTGGTACAATTTTATTCTTAGCTTGGAGGTTACATTTATTGTGAGCATATCCTCTAAATTTACCATTTAGATGATCATGATCTCTAACAACGTCTTCACCCATTTCCTCATTACAATAATAACATATACTATATAACGGAGTAATAGTCTCTTCTTTCATTGGAATATTTATACTAAATATATCTTTAAATAATTTATTGTAATAATCTACTCTTTCTACAAACTATTCAACTACTTTTTCTCCACAATAACATTCATACTTATCTTCTAATATATCAGGATAGTCACTTCTTAAATATAATCCACAAGCAATAGGTAAGTGTTTCCCATTTTTTATTATACATTCAAAATCATAATACATAGCAAATGGTACTCTATTCTTATAATGGAACTTATCAAACTTCAGATATTCATCTTTATGGAATGTTCTTGTTAGTATTATTACACATCTCTAAATGTTTATTTAATGCATCTTCTGTTCTAAATGATACACAACACTTCAGACATGGATAACATTTATGTTTAGTTGATTTTCTTAATAGGAATGATACATCTTTACATAGGAAGTAATGATTATCCCAAAATAATATATTACATCCTTTAGAATCATTATGATTGATTAATACAGGATTAATAGTTTTATTTTTAATTAGATTAAATACATTAAATAATACTTTATCTTTATTTAATTCTTGTAATTTCTTTAAATGATAATAATCATATGGAGGTGTAACCCCATTTGGTAATTTTATCTCATCAATATATTCTGGTTTATTATAATTACTAACTCTATAGGAATGATCTTTAGCAGGATGTAGATAAGCAATTAAACACCACAATAGACATTTGTTATCAGTATTCTTTATATTAAGTATATATCAAGATGTGAATGGTAACTCAGTAGTACATCCACCAGTAGGATAAAACCTGTGTATATACATAGTTCTTTTGATAAATCTTTGCATACTCCATCCAGATTGATTCATCTCTTGTTCTTGCATTCTAGTCTCTAGTTCACTATTCAACATATCCAAATCATTAGGACCATTATATTGTCTAGTCATTAGTCTAAATGTGAATTCGTTTTCTTCTATTTGATCATCTGTAGGTTTTGTATACTTAACTACATCAAAGGTGTTAAACTTAATATATGGATATATATTATGCAATGACTCTAGAATGTTCAAGAATTTAGGATCTTCATGATCACTACTCGTTATTATTATCTGATTATGCTTCATGTTATGATCTAATCCTAATTCATTTACTTTCTCTCTCCACTTTCTATCAGTAAGCTTTTTCTGTTTAACCTTTTCTTTATGATGATCTGATTCATTGTGTTCATTTTTATTACCATATCTAGTATTACATATACCACAATAACCTGAACTGTCTCTATCATTATCATTATCTTTAGTTATTCCTACAACATTATCTAGATGCATCTTTGTTTTAAAATGTTGCTCCACACTATATTGACTTAGACTAGTCTTGCATGTTATACAGTCAAACTTATCTCCATTTTTTATTATCTCTCCATCATTTAGTCTTACATTATTCTTATGTTTTAATGTTGTCACATGTTTATTATAAGCAGTATTGTTATCAAGATACATATCACAACTATCACAATACTTTATTCCCTCTAGTTCAGAATTGGTGTAACCACTTCGTGTATACTGTTCATTTATCTTTTGCTCTATATCTTCATTAGTAAATTTTATTCCATCCTCATTAGCACTCTCAATAATTTTATTTCTATTGTATAATCGTACATTCTTTTTATGTTTAAGTGATTGAGTGTGTCTATGAGAATTCTTTTGAGTTAACTCTTCATTACATTCTTCACATCGGTGAAACCACTTCGCGGATTTAAACTTATTTGTTTTAGGCTTTTGGACATAGACAAAATCATCAGATGAATCTCTATCTGAATCTCTATCTGAATCCTTAGACTGATCAGTGAAACTGCTTCGCAGATCTAAATCTGGATGATATTTAGCCTCAGCCTCAAGCATTAGATTTTTCATATCCTCACTCCTTTGTTTTGTTTTAGCAACCTGTTTATCATGCAACTCTTTTACTTCTTCATTTACTTGATTAAACCTTCTGATTGCTTCTAAACCTTTTTCTGCTTCCCTCTTTTGTTCTTCTTTATCTTCAGGTTTCATTTCTTCCCTTGGTTTATTTTTGTTTTTTAACATTTGGATAGCTGTACTACTATCACTAGATTGAGTTTGTCCACCCCCAAACTGGACTTGTCCATGAGATTGAGCTTGCTCACTTTGAGATTGGACTTGACCTCTTCCAGTTAGAATGTTCCCGTTGTTTTCCTGCACATTCATTTTAATATGCCAAATTTTGAAATAATATTATTTATATACCTTTTCAATACTATAAAAATGATTAGTACCAAATGCGATAAATGTAAAAATAAAGCTTGGTGTTGGAGTTGTGATGAATGCCAAAGTAAACCTTTATCATGTTTTGTATGTGATGAAATTATAACATATGGAGAAAGACATAATCATATGAGTAAGCATTATAATGATCCAGATCAATATCTAACATGTCTTAAGTGTAAAGTAAATAAACATATCTCTCACTATAGATTCAAACATTACACTTGTAAGATATGCTTATATCTCAATAGATATAGATGTGGTCACACAAAAGAAAGATTTAAAGAACATGCAAAGAAATATAATATCCATGAAGCTGGTTCCCAGATTGAAGTAAAGCTATAACTAATTATAATAAGTTTATTAAAGAATTAACAATTAATGATGATAGAAAGTTTATTGAAGCCGCTATTAGATTATATAATGCATTGTGATAATTATTTTTATAAAAATGACTAAACTAGAAACACTTATATAATTAAATTATTTAGAAAAACAAAACAGAAAGAATAGATTAGAAGATAAATTAAAACAACAAGAATATTAGGGTGAAATAGAAGAGTTATTTGATCCTTTAATTAAAACACTAAATGCAAACAATGAAACATGGCTAGCCCATAATGAACAAACATTAAGAGCAATAGATTGGCAAAATCAAGAGTTGGATAAACAAACTAAGATGATCGAACAAGCTGGTTTTCAGATAGGAGAAGCCGCTTCTCAGATGGGTGAAACCGATTCACGGATCCAGGAAGCTGGTTCCCAGATCAGTGAAAACACTTCTAAGATTAATGAAACGTTAAAGGGGACCATAGAGGAAACTCAAGAAATAGCACCAGTTTTTGTTGATACAAAGATAGCCAAGAATCTTCATAAAATGGGTACTCAAACTAATCCTCAATTAAAATTAAATCTTGTAGATTTGCCTACTAGAAGATACAAAATGAATGGTGTTGATATAACCCTAGAGCAGGGTGCAATTTTAGTTAGGGATAATATATACGAATTCTCAGAAGGCTTTATTGAATTTCTCACTAATCCAAATGTAACATATAACGATGATATCGAAGAAGATGAAAACAAAATTAAAAGGTTTTTAAAGGATATTAGATATGATTTAGGAAAAGGGGATAAGAAAAGCGCTAGATATAGAACAATAAAACGTATAATGGAAGTAAGAGATGATATATTTGGCAGAGGGTTAAATACCAACCAACAAAGTTGCCACCACTACGTGGATCAGGGAATGGACTTCGTCCATGGCATGCCAACCTGCTTTGCAGATCCAAATAATTTAATAGAAAGACTAGAATTATTAATACTAGAAACAAAAGCTGGTCATGATGGATTATATGACGAAATGCTAGATATATCTAAGCAACTTTTATCTATGAACATTATTAATCAAGAGCAACTAGATAATTTTGTTTTTAACTATGGTAAATAAAGTGTAAACCTGGCTACGCGCATAATGATGGATAAACAACAACAACAACAACAACAACAACAACAACAACTCCTAGCTAAAGAAGTATTTAGTCCTCAAATAACAAAGTTTAGAAGAGAAAGAATAATACCATTATATAAAGATGAAACATGGTCAGCTGATTTAATTGATAAGTCATCTTTAAGTAAATACAATAATAATTATAAGTTTATATTAACAGTTATAGATATATTCACAAAATATGCATGGGCTATTCCATTAAAGAATAAATCTGGTTTATCTATAACTAATGGCTTTAAATTAGTATTAGGCGAAAATCCACAGGGTGGCTCTGAAAGTAGAAAACCAGAAAAGTTATGGGTAGATAGAGGTAGTGAGTTTTACAATAAAACATTTAAATCTTTACTTAAGGAATATGAAACAGAACTATATTCTACTTATAGTGATTTAAAAGCTGTGTTCATAGAGAGATTCAATCGAACATTATTACACATAATAAATAAACCAATGTTCATCAATGGTGATGGTAATTGGGTAAATATATTAAATGATGCAGGCTTAACATATAACAATAACATTCATTCAACAATTAATATAACACCAGTTGATGCTTCTAATAATCCTTATAAGGTTAAATACACTTTTAGTTTTAAGAATATTAAGCCAAAATTTAAAGTTGGTGATTATGTTAGAAACGCAGATAAACGTAATATCTTCTCTAAAGGTTACACTTCTAATTGGAATAGAGAACTGTTTAAAGTTAATGAAGTTCTAAAAACACAACCAGCAACATATAAAATAGAAGATATTAATGGAGAGATAATAGAAGGTAAATATTACGAACAGGAATTATTAAAATCCAAGTTTGACTTTGAATCTAATAATCAAGTTTTAGAATCATTAAATATAGATATTTCTTAATATAAATAATGACAAGAAATAGATTTAACCAGGCTAAAAATCAATCAGGGAACTCACTTCTCGGATTAACATCAACAAACAACCTAACACTAAGTAAGGCTCATGGGTTATTCCTAGAAGATAATGATAATATCGACATGAAGGATACCTATAAAATTACAAATGTACATCCTCCGTTAGATGAAAAGGATGTGGTTAATAAAGAGTATTGTGACAATAACTTATTATCCTCTTCTAATAAAATAGAAATTTTAAGTATAAACATAACTGAACTAAGAAAAGGTGATTTTGATAAAGTTACAACTAAAACATTACAACTAAATGAAACACAAGTTAATGAAAATCTAATTAAAGAATTCATTAAATCGGCAAATGAAGTCACAAATACTGTTAACTTTTGTAATAAAGTTGCTGCTGATACTATCTCTAAATATAATCAATTAAAACAAGAGATTGATAATAATAAGTTTAATCAGAATATTACCAACATACATTTAGATGATATGTTTACTAATGGTCTAAGGGAAATGAAAGAATACAATAAATCTCTTAGAGGTCTTATAGTAATATATATAATTTCTATACTTTTACGAAGTAAGTTACTTGATAATAAAGAGAAAGACAGACTTGAGATGCATTATGGATTTAAACAAGAAGATATAACGAAAGAAATAGAAAGTTTTTTTACTAATGAAAATGAGTCAGCCAACAGCACCGAGTGAGAGCTTACTGTATCCAGATTTATCATCAGTATCAGAACGGTTGATGCGCGAAGCTGCTGCTGTCAATGAACAGCAGATAAATGAAAAGATTCGAGCTAATAATAAATTTAACAATAATATTAACATTATAAAAGATATTAGAAATTATTGTGAAACTGAAACTAATAATTATAATAAGAAGTTAAGTAGATATAAAAATTATATTAACGTAGCTGAGATAACAGAAATACTATTATCATCAATTGCAACAACAGCAACAACAACATTAGTTGCATTAACAGGTATAGGATTACCTTATTCTATACCCACAGCTTTTGCTACAACAACTGTTTGTGGTTCATTATCAAAAACAATTAATACTAAAATAAGAAATAAAATTATAAAGTATTCACAAATGTATATTCTAGCTAAACAGTTTAGTGATAAATTTAATAAACTATATACTAAATCAATGAGAATAAGTCAAGGTATATGAGGATATAGATAATGAATGTGAGGATATAGATATGAGTATATAGATAATGAATTAGTCAAGGTATATGAGGATTATAAGAAGAACAAGAAAAATAAATTAAGTGTTTTTTTAAACTTAAATTATTAGTTTTTAGTAATAACAATGTCTTTAGTAATAATAATATTAGTATAAATATATACCGATAATTATAATCATAAATATAAACATAAATATAATCATAATCAAATAATTATTTTTCTCTGTACCTAAGTATAAACCTCTTCCTTTTTGTACTACCTTTATACCTTCACCAGTAGATGCAAATTTAATTAAATCAGGTGTGGCTGATAAAGCAGCTCTAGGGTTTCTAGATGCCGCTTGAGTTCCTTTTTTACTTGCAATCTCTAAGGCTCTTATTGGATTATTAGCAACTTTCTTTCCAAAGTTAACTGTAGCTCTACCAACACTTTTAAAAAAATCTTTCAATCCCTCTGCTTCTATTGTTGCATCAGATACTGTCATTGATTTATTCCTTCCACATTTAGTGCAGGATCCTCTTAAAATTTTAGTACCTTTTGGTGTAATAGCTCCTCTTATGTTATTAGTGCCACTATAATGTCTGCCACCAACACAATATGAATTGGTTTTGAACTTATTTAAAAGACTCATTTCTATATATATAAAAATAATGGAAGTTAAAAAGTATAATCCTTTTGTTGTTATGAATAAGTCTACGGGTTTCACCCGCGAGCGAAGCTCGAAGTCTAAGCCTAAGACAAAGCCTAAGATTGAGTCTAAGCCTACGGGCTCTGCCCGCGAGCGAAGCTCGAAGACTAAACTTGAAGCTAGAGGCTTATGGCGTAGCATGGACGGAGTCCTATCTCTAGAGAATAAAAAGAAATTAGATACTATTTATGCTAAAGGTTTTGTTAAGACTAGTAGGAAATAATGATAAGGACTTTAATTATAATTATATCTATGATATGATAAACCTCTGGCTATTAGTCTCTACGAGACTATATCAACCATCTTATTACCATCACTACTAACACTAATAACCTTTCTAGTTAATACTAATGCATGACATATAACATCGGCAACTGCAGCACTAAATTTAAAATTAAGTTGTATTGGTTGTGGACCTATATGATCACTTTGATATCTAGTATCAAATACATATATTCTATAACTACTTTTGAATGTTCTATGATTTATATACGGTTTTATATTATATGGTAGCCCATTATAATCTTTATTAAAGCTAACAATCTCTTTAAAAGCCTCATTATAATTATTGGTACCATAATTAATATTCATTCTATCTTCAGGATAAAACTCACTACCAATCTTACAATAACATTCAGTAACATTCATTATATGAAATGTACTTGCATCATGAGTTTGTTCATTAACATTATTATTTTCAAAACCAACTATTATATATTGTGGTCTTTCCATACCACTTTCCATACCTAAATCAAACAAGAAGTTAGTAGCATTAGGTACGTTCTTATAAAATGTCTTTCTTTCATAATAACTGAAGTCTATATTATTCTTTTTATTTAATCCTTTCTGTACAATAATTCTATTATCATTACTAGGATCAATACTAGCCACACACCATGATATATCTCTAATTTCTATATTACCATCATTAGCTACTGCATCAGCACCAGCATTAATTCTATATAGAGCTCTATAATTATTATTTCTTTTTAATATTAGTTTAAATCCTAAACCATATATAATCTTTTTTAAATCATTCACAAAACCAAATAGATCACTCATCTTAACCATCATATACATGTGACCTCGTTCGGCAGCAGCATGATCACCTTTAAGTTGACTATCTCTATTACCTTGATTTCTAACGAAACCACACTCATATTCATCATCAGTACTAGTTAATAACTTATACATCAATAGATTAGGATGACAATGATCTATATATTCAATAGTCCTACCACCACTAGTTTCAAGTTTAACTGAACTAAACAATGCCATCATACCATAATTAACTAATCTAATATTAGCATTATTAGCAAATACACCCCCAGCATCATCTGATACAACAAACTCTATTTCTAGATATGAATCGTGTATATTTAAATGATTCTCTTCTCTATTGAGTATAATATTAATGTTAGTATTGATTGTATTCATTGTTGCCAGATTATTTGGTTTAAACTTTATAATCTTACTTTTGTGTATATCATTATTATAACCATAAGTTGCATCCAAATTAAAATCCATTTTTATTAGATAAAAATTGACAGACTATTTAATCTTATGGGAACTACAAAAGATACATGATGCTTTAACTAAAACTAAAGAAGAACACACACTTAGCTTTAGAATGATAAAGCCAACAGAAAAGTTTAACTTTAGTGAACCTATACTTAATAAAACAAAATTAGGTTTAATTAGATTATCAGTTTATAACTCAGTGTTTAATGTGAATAGAAGGAATAATCAATTTTTATATGCTAGTACGGTTATAGATGGTAATAGTGAAGCAGGGGCGAAGCCCCATGATGATGTGTCAGAACCTCTTATATCTAACAATAACAATAACCCTGAATCTAACATTACATCTGTTCTTAATTATAATTATAAAGGAATCCCATTGTTATATTCAACTATTACACCGGGTGCATATGAATTATCTGACATAGCAGAATTAATAAAAGAAGAAACTGATGGTAATGTTATAATAGAACCTGATAAGAACACAATGAAATGTATAATGGAAATCAAACAAGGAGCACTTAGTTTTGATGTAGAGAACTCAATAGCCTCATTACTAGGATTTAGAAAAATAGTATATAAACAAGGTAAATATACATCTCAAAAGATTATTGATATTATGGGTTTTAGTAATATTAACATTCATTGTAATGTGATATCTGGTGTTATAGATAATGGTAAGGATACAGACATACTATATACTTTTAATCTAACTGAACCACCAGGTTATTTGATAAATATTATACCAACTAATATCTTGTATCAAAATGTAACTAAAGATAGAATAGAATATATAGAGTTTCATATTAAAGATGAGCATGGAAGACCTATAGACTTTAATGGTGATGTATTAAGTTTTTACTTTACATCTAATATAGTTAGCAGACGAAGGTCTGTTTGATTTAGTTACAGACTTAGACTTAGACTTTACTTAGACTTAGGCTTAGACATAGTCATAGATTTAGACTTAGACTTACACTTAAACTAAACTACAAAACTCTCCGATCCCAATTAATTCTTAGTTTACCATTAATTTTTTTATTTTTAGTTATATCAATGACAATGTAATTATAAGGCTCTTTCCATACCTTATTACATATATTAGCAAAATCATTATAACTAAGTTCCACATTATTAAAGAAATCTTGATATATAGATATGAGGGCTTTACCTCTCTGTTCAAATAAAATAATTAGATTACAGTTCTCTCTAACACTCTGCCTATCCAGAGAGAACAGGTTTTGATTAAGATATATCATATTACAATTATTATGTCTACCCCTACAAAAGTATTCATTAATAACTGGTTCTTTGGCTCTAACATCATCGAATATCATTAGTTTCTTTAAGTCTTTGGGTAGTTTATCAGGAGATGGTAAATCTTTTATATCTTTAATAAATTCAACATCTGCTTTTGGGTTTATTCTTTCTATACCATAGTACTGATCACCAGTAGGTCCAATGATATATAGCTTATTAAAGTATATACTAGCTAGAATTAGTTTTTTCAATAAGAATGTCTTACCACATTCACTAGGACCAGATATTATACATCTAAAGTTATCTGGGAATGCGGCTTCAGTAATAATATCATCATCATTTAACCATGAATATAGATCATCATTTATATTAATGGCAATAGGACTTGTTTGGATTATATTACTTCTTGGTGGTGATATATCCAGATTGGGACTACTTCGCGGATTATAACTACCCCCTTGATTATAACTACTTCTCTGATAGATAGTCTCATTATTGTCATTATCATAAACATTGACATTATCATTATCATTATCATTAGCATTAACATTATCATTATCATCATCATTATCATTATCATTAAACTTAACATTATCATTATCATTAACTTTATCGTTATCATTAATTTTATCGTTATCATTAACTTTATCATCTGTGAAGCAGGTTGGCATGCCACGGACGGAGTCCGTTCCCTGATTATCATTATCATTAACTTTATCATTATCATTAGCTTTATCATTACAACCCAAACAGAAACACTCATTATACATTCCTGGATATTTACATTGCTTAACTAGAATATTCAAAGCATTGTTAATTCTAAATCCTCTATCAATAAGATAGATCATGTATAAGCAATAAGCCCCACAATAAGATTCATCATATTGTTGTATTCTTTCATTAGAGCCTAGATTGACATACTCTTCTAAGAATAATGTAGGAGTTTCTATACCAAAACTATCAAAGTAATACACTGGACCACCTTCTCTTCTTATAACTAAAACCCAATGTGTACCTTCAGTTGGATGTAAATTTACAATAATGTTGGAGTTGGGTTCACTTACGTTATTTGGAGTCTGATCTCTCATTACAATTTCAATTGGTGTTAGACTTATATCTTTACCTATATCTTTTATTCTGATATCACTCATAGCACTATTATCAATATTAAATTTATTATTGAATTCCTCAAAAGTTAGGATAAGCATTTTCTTATAAATATTATTAATGTTTAATTATAACTCTAATTATAAGTCTAAATATAACTCCAATTATAGTCTAATTATAAGTCTAATTATGGCTAAGCATCGGTGGAACCGTTACACGGATGGTCGAAGACCCATAAGTCTAATTATGTCTATATTTATCTATGTTTTCATTTATAAAAATGGAGACAGGTAGTGTGGTTACAATTTTTATTTTCTTAATTATATTTTGTTTTATAGTATATGATTCAATACCGAGTAAATACGCAAAACTAGAAGAAAGCTTTGGTGGATTTATGAATAGGAGTCTAGTTAGATTTGAATATGAAAAGTCACCATTACACACTATTGTCTATGGTGGAACTGGTACGGGTAAAACATATTTTGTTAGACAATACTTAAAATTATACTCAGTCCAAAATCAAGATCCGCGAAGTGGTTACACCGATCAGGATCAAAATCAAAATCAAGATCAAAATCAAGATCAAGATCAAGATCAAAATCAAAATCAAGATCAAAATCAAGATCAAAATCAAAATCAAAATCAAGATCAAAATCTGCGAAGCAGTTTCACTGATCAACCAAAAAGTATAGTTATAGTGTGTCAAGATGACAGAGACTGGATAAATCCCGAGACTAATAAGTTTTATACTGGATTTAATAAATGTGATATGAATATGATCACAAAAAACAATATGCAAAAATTTCGAAATTGTGTAATAGTACTTGATGATATGGGTGATAAGTTAAATAAGGATATAGACTATTATTTTACTGAAGGTAGACATTATAATATTCAAAGGATTGTAATGTGTCATAAACCAGCTCAAATAAATAATACAGCAAGAATGAGTTGTGATACTATTTATTTAACAACTTATAATGGATCTGATCTATTTAAAAACTTTAATGAGATATATAAATGTGAACATGACTTTAGTAAAATAATTAATGAGTTAAATAGTAACCATTATAATCGTACAGACGGAATGTCAGATGAACTTCGTTATGGTATAATTAAATATAATAAGAAAGAAAATACTTTTATTATTATTAATAGTAATAGAACAATGATATATGATTCAAGAGTTGGTTTCATTGATTTAAAAGCTCTCAGTTTAAAAGATGAGTTAGGAAGAGAAGATATAATTAAACTTATAGCATATATGAAACCACTCATGATAAATGCAACAGATAGAAATAATATTAATCATGATAATTATCAATTCTACTTTAATAAACTTCTTACATTAAAAGGTACTAAAATACAGAATGATGTTTTAACTCAGGAAGTGGTTAAAGCAAATGATCTTAGATTATTTTCAACTATTTTAGGTATTATAAGTTCAGGTTTAATGATATATAATTTCATGAGTCCTGATATAACAGTAAGAAATGCCGGACATGTGGCAACTGCAGCGAGTACTATGTTGAATAGAACAAGTACATTATTGAACTATGGATTTGGCAGAAATCAAGATCAAGATCAAGATCAAGATCTGGAACATGAAAGGGAATATACAGATGGAGAAACATGGTCGAAGACCCATCAGCGAAGCTGTTACACAGATCAGCGAAGCTGTTACACAGATCAGCGAAGCTGTTACACAGATCAGCGAAGTTGTTACACAGATCAGCGAAGCTGTTACACAGATCAGCGAAGCTGTTACGCAGATCAGCGAAGCTGTTACACAGATCAGCGAAGCTGTTACACAGATCAGCGAAGCTGTTACACAGATCAGCGAAGCTGTTACACAGATCAGCGAAGCTGTTACACAGATCAGCGAAGCAGTTATACACATAAATATACTGGAATTTTCAATAAAGAGGGACGAGAGAATTTAAACAGTCTATATGTAAATAATGAAGAATTTAGAAATGAAATTATAAATTATGTTAAAAATAAAATGCAATTAAACCTTGAAGCAATTTTAGATAAGAGATGGAAAACTAATATACTCAATACGTTAAGAAATAAAGATTTAGCAGAGTGTATCAAATCTTAAGATAATACTAAAGATGTAATTGAGATATTGGCTAAATATATATGTTGAGTATAATTGAAATCAGAGAACGAACTTTGTTCGTGGTTTACCAAACTGTTCAACGGAGTTGTTTGGATAACCACGAGTGAAACTCGTTTGCAAATTCGCAGATTTGACCAATTATAAATGGTTATAAAATGTTTAGAGTGTAACTATAAATGTGGAAACATTGCTTGTTTAAAATATCATTACGAATCATTTCATAAAGATAAAATTGATGAATGTATATGTGGTAATATAACAATAAGTGCTATTTGTGCTAATGATTTTTCTCTATGGGGTTGTTCTTTAAAAAATGAATCTAGCTCTAGTTCTGGTTCTGGTTCTAGCTCAAGTTCTAGCTCTAGCTCTAACTCTAGTTCTGATTCTGGTTCTAGCTCTAGTTCTGGTTCTGGTTCTGATTCTAGTTATAACACCAGTTCTAACTCAGACCCTAACCCTAACTATAACTCAGTCCCTAACCTTAACCCTAACCCTAATCCTAACCCTAAATATAACTCAGAAGTATTAATCAGTGAAAGGGACGAAGTCCTTGGTACCCCAACTGCCCCGCAGATCAGAAATTGTAATAAATGTAATTATATAAAACCACTAACTGATTTTGATGAGAGTAAGTATACATGTAGAAGTTGTACTTCAGCTAAAGTTAATTGTCCATATTGTGCTTCTATTGTGAGATATGATGGGATACGAGCCCATGTAAAGAAACAGCATCCAGGTGTAGAATTAAGTAAAGGATTTAGTAGAAATCTAACTGAAAAACAAAGTTCTAGAACTCAAAGTACTTTAGCCATTAGACAAAATGAAGAAGATTGCTCATGTAAATATTATGATTTTGTATTATTTCTTATTAATAATGGAATAAATATAGAAAAAGTAAAAGAAAATATAAATTTATTGAAAAGTATAGATAATTTGAAATAAAAGTATAAAAAATATTTAAAGGGCATCACTCCTTAAGAGTGAAAAGAGCGATATTCTCTACTGGGGGATCACTCCAAATAAGAGTGAATTGCTCTTAAAGAATGAAATGTAAATTTTGCTTTAATTTTTTAATTTTACTTTTATTTTGGAAGATTATACTAATGCTATATATGAAGGTAAAAGTAAATATGTATCTAATTATACTATTGATAGCAAAAGGCATAATTTAGAAACAAAAGAACAATATAAAATAGCTATAGATCCATTTGATGATAAAGGTATTAAATATAGTAATGGTGAGTTTAGGTTCTATCAGTGAATTTGCAAAATAACTTCGTTGAATTATAATATTAGTATGAGAACAAATAATAAATTATTATATTATTATAATATTTGTATGACAACATATATTAAATTATTTTTTAAATTATTTTTTCTAAATCAAGTAAAAAATTACAAGAAAAAAAATTTTTGTGTAAATATCAGTCAAAATAAGGTAAATATGAAAAATGGAAAATTTGAGTAATATGTGTATATGTCTCCATGGCTCGGGGGCCCGGAGGCCACCATATACACATTACTGCATATCTGTTTAACAAGTCTAACCTACAATCAAAATTTGGACCAACTCCAAATTACGTCACTTTGACTTCCAAAAATTTTTATGAAGAACTAATTGCAGATACTACCAACTGCAGAAAACCAAAAATATCATGAGGCGATGTCGCAAAGCAATCGAAATGAAAATTATTTGTGGTGACAAACCTTGTCAATTAAAATATCAAATGCCTTATTCACTCTTGAATTTCAGCAATCACAAAAAAGGACGCAGTCATATAAACCTTAAGGACCCACATGCAAACATCAAATATATTGCAATAAAAAATTGCAGTTTTACCGGAATATACCATCGCCATCTTGACAAACTATAGATTCGAAATGTTTACAAAATGAAGCCACGAAAAGTGCAAAGACGAGACCATGAAGCAAATTTACGGAACTATTATTGAAGTTGCCAAAAAAGATAAACTTGATCATTAAGAAATTCATCTCGTAAGCGATGCTTTCATTGAAATGATAGCAATAAAAACATTCAGACGCGGAATTACCAATATAAAAAATACATCAAAATTGCCGTTTTTTTACATCTATCATAAAACACACTGTCCAGCACTTGATTAAACTTGTAAAAAATGCATCCTAAAGATCGGATGACCGCGTAAGTTGATCTTGCAGACAAAATCCAAAGAAGTTGAAAAAAAACGGTGAACGAATTAACCGAATCCACCAAACACTAGCCCTAATACAACACCGAGAGTCGCGTCAAAAATCAGTGACCAAAACAGATTTTGGTGTTTCGCTTTAGAGTCTAAACTCGTTGCAATGATACTCTGAAATTTTTGAACGGAATTGTGTGCCGGCTGCGGTAGCCCTTCTATCAACAAACATTTTGCAAAAAATGGCTCAACTTGAGCAATGACGCTTACTGGAGCAATCAAAGACGATCAAACTAAAACAAACATTTGCAAATGAATTGATTGAATTAACCAGAGTCCATGATTCGACACAATCGCGAAGACGCCACTTACAGTCTTTGGAATTAACTGATTGAACCGCCGATCATTAAGCACTCAATTTCTCTGACATCTTTATGAGAATTGCGGTTGAGCTATCACAAAATAGGAGGAACAATAAGGCCGTTTCATCAATCTTTCACCATTGGCACATAACAATAAATATTTGAAAAATTATTCGAAATTAGTTTGAAGTTTAGAGGTGTCAGCGCCGTTTCAGCGCATTTTTTGTAAGAAGTGCGCTGAATGCGCTGAAATTATGTTAGAAAAGCGCTGAATGCGCTGAAATGCGCTGAAACTTTGAAAAAACGCTAAAAATTCAAAACTTCAGCGCATATTATGCGCGTTTCGTACATGAGTTAGCGCATTTTGAGTACAATTCTTGCAAAAGATTAAGCACTTTTTTAACGCAAATTCGGCACATCCGTAGAAAAATTTCAGCGCTTTTGAGAAAACGTAAAAACAATAAAATTTCAGCGCATTTCTTACAAAGTTTCAGCGCAAATTCGACTCATCCGTATAAAAGTTTCAGCGCTTTTGAAAAAACGTAAAAACAATAAAATTTCTCGTATAACTTTGTGAGCGTATTTCTCACAAAGTTTCAGCGCAAATTCAACGCATCCTCAGAAAAATTTAGCGCTTTTTCAGAAATTATATCCAGATTGAGGAGCGCGTTAATGATCAGACCCATCCAGACTATAATCAGCCATGATCAGACCCATTGAGACAATACTCAAAACTTATTCAATTAAGATCCTTCATGGGATCTGAGATCTGATAATCACATTCAAAAAAAATTGTAGCCAAATTCTGCCACCCAATTTTAAATCTTGTAGAAAGTTGGTGTATAAGAACGATGGTGTAGAAGAAAATAGAAGGCGTATAAGAAATTAGAAGATCGGATGGCGTATATGAAAATAGAAGATCGGATCTTCAGGTTAAAAATCTACCAAGAAAAAATTTGCTCAACAAAATACTAAACTTCGAAAATGCAACTGTGGTAAAATTTTGTTCAAATGTAGGCAAAAACCGTCCAGGGATCCTTGCCGCACCGCTCCAGCAAAAAAAAATGAGAAAAGAGCCGTTCAAATGAGAGTAACAAAATTGCATATAAAAAGGGATTGAAAAACTTTTTCAAAAATCTTGTTTTGCGAAACAACTGAACTGTGTTATCATGTTTGAAAGCTGACTTTATAGGTTAAACTTTAGAATTTAAGCAAAAAAATGTTGAGTTAAAGAGGAAATTAATTTTGTACAATTGATAAGTGACGTCAAAAAACGAACTTTTCTAACTTTTTAGTTTAAAAATTCTTGATTCCCGTGATTTTATTTTTATTAAGAATTCTGTTACTTATTTACAGAACACAATTTTCCTTATTTTTTGGATGAAATATGGCTTTATATTCGAAAAATCTCAAAAATTTTGATCCCAAAAAGATAAAGTTCCTTGAAGGTCATGAGATGATCGCTTCGTTGGCAAAACGGCAGAGCATCAATTTCTGTAGAGCTCAATTTCTTGAGATTTGCTGGTTGCTTTCCTGTTTCTTTTGATGGTGCTTTTATAATAGCAGAGTTCATTGTATAGAATCCATCCACCTGTGTATTATAGACCAATTCATAGTAGATTCCAAAAAATAAGTGAATGATTAAAAGTAAAAGAAGAACTAGAAATGGTAATCGGTAGTCAAGAAGCTTGGAGAACATCGCAAATTACGGTTTAAATTTCAGGGCTATAAGTGCTATAGTTCAATATAACTTTGTCAGAAACACTAATTCTTTGTTAGCACTGAATGTTTGCCTTTTAATTACAAATTGATCAAAGACGAATATTCAAATATATTGAGTAGTTCTATAGAATATATAGAAAATTCTTGGTCAGTCTAAAGCCTTCCAAACAAATATTAAGGCAACAACACAGAACAAAATGAAACCCTTACTTAATCGCGCTTTAAAAATCGACGTCCGCTTATAAACAAAGCTCTTTTTTCATATTTCTAAATCTGTAAACTGCGCGCTTAAAATTGTCATAAATCTGAGAAGACGATAAATTTTTAATTAGAATTAATTGAACGGTTGAGCCACAAATAATCCTGGCCGCCTTCTCTTGCATATGAATAGAGAAGATTCGTATAATGTACAGAAATAAATTTAAGAAAGATAGCTTACTTAAAAAAGTATAGAGAGGTAAATGTAATAGGGTGCCGTGTAAAAAATTAGGTCGTCTTATAACATTCGCAAAGTGACCAAAATGCATTTTTGCAAATATTAAACTTGTAATTTGAACATTTGAGATATTTACTTTGTTCTAGTAAATTTAAACAAGATTAAATACAAAAGAGATCATTATAAAAAATTAATACAAGTTTTCATCGAGACACGAGTTGTGCTTAATCACCAAGTTTTACTTCATACTAAACATTCAATTATGAAAACGATAATTTGTAAAACAAAAATTGCAGCCTCGCTCAAGTCGTGCTTTATAGTTGAGTAGTAATTATATATTCTCTTCGGCTTGCTTGTTACCAGAACTAAATGTAATGGTTGCGTGACTCTGCTTGAAGTCACTGAGAACTTCTGGCGTTTATTGAGAACCGCGAAGCGGTTCGAGATAATCAAATCAAAATTTCGAAATGACTTCTGCAGAGTGACGTGACCAACCTTAAAACACAAAACGCGCACCCCAGGTTGAGGTCCAGAGACAAATTGAGCTATGATCAGACTCTCCCGACTAAAATGATCTATGATCAGACTTTCCAGGCCAAGATAACTTCTGATCAGACGGTACTCAGACTATGGTCCCGACTATAGTGCGCTTATGATCAGGCTCAAATTCAGACTATTGTACAGACTATAAACAATGACTATGATCTGTTGACTATGATAAGACCTTTCAGAGTGAACTGACCTCTGCTCAGACTTTCCAGACCGAAGTGACTTCTGATCAGCTATACTCAGTTATACTTTAACACGCAGGAGACTTTACGTATCGTTACAATATATGAATTTCATTAAAACCAATGTCTCTAGCAGAAAATTCAATGAAATCAATTCAAAATCAAAAATGTTTTTTGTGAAATAAAAGATTTAAAGAAAATTTTAAATTGAAAACTTGGCATGCCATTCCCAGGTTGAGGTCCAGACCCAAATTGGTTTATGATCAGACCCAGTCAAGCGCACACCCGTGTGTTCCCAGACCGAAATTAAAGGGTCTCGACGGAAGTAAGAGCGCACTACAGTCTGGACAATGGTCTGGAGATGGTCTGATCAGAAGTCAATTTGGTCCGAAAAGTCTGATCAAAGGCGGATTCGAGCGCATTTGGGTATGATCAGAGGCAACTTCGAGCGCAATTGGATCTGACCATAACTTCTTCGAGCGCACTTGGTTCTGATCAGAGGTAACTTCAAGCGCAATTGGGTCTTGTCATAAACTCTTCGAGCGCACTTGGGTCTGATCAGAAATGTTTTTAAACGCAATTGGTTCTGACCAGGGCTAATTTCGAGCACCTTATTTTTTCCATTTTTTGTTTTGTTTACTGAGAGATGTTGGCTCTGCCAAGAGGCAACAATACAGAAGCGTTTTGATCAGAGACTCATCTAAAGTCCAATAGTTCTGATCAGAAAAAGGAGTCCAACTGATAGCAAACGCCGGTCCCCTTCGGAAGATATTTTGATCAACTGCGAGAGAAAATTCAGCGAGAGAAATTCATGTACAACCATTAACAACCAAGTTTATTACAACAGCAGTTTCAAGAGTTTGTGAGTTTGAGGTTGAATTTGGGACGTTGACTCCAAACTGTACAATGTTAATGGGGTACGAAACCATTTTAAACACCGTGGAAGGTTTTTACTGGCTTTTCCTTATTGCTATTACATGCCGGTGAGTACCTCTGGCTAGCCACGTTTGCAGTTGTTATTGAACATTGTTAGGCTATAAAGTAAGTTTTGTTAGAGAGGGGGAAGAAAGAAAGAATAGGTAAATAAAAGAGAAAGAAAATAAAGAGAATGAATTAAGCTAGAACTGGAAGAAGGGCTTAGCATCAACCAGCTAAGTCTGTTTACTCGAGACAGCTGCGGCGCGTTGTGGAATCGAACTCCTGTTGGGTTTTTCAAATGTACTGAAAACTGTACTGAGATGTTGCGCCAATACACACACGTTTGTGCTAGAGAATTGCCTTAACGGTTTAATGGTACAATTATCGTTCATTTTTCGTGGCTGATGAGTTTGTCTCAAGTTTTTATTTGAGTTTGATATACATAATTGATATACTCTAAAATCATTGATGCGAAAGTTTGCCAGTTTTCACTTGTCTCTTATTTTATACAAATGCTGGGTTTTCACGCTTGAGGAGAATAACAAAATGTCTGCACGCACTACTCCCGAGAGTCGTCCTCCAGATTCTGACTTTGATCCTGACTTTGATACAAAGGATCCTTTGGGTCTCAGTCGGTGATCTCTGATTTTTAAATCAGTGAATCACAAGAATAGGTTTGATTTACAGGTAGCCTAACCAATCAGAAGGTCCAATGTGCTTTTACAGTTGTTCTTTGAACATTAACTTTTCTTTTCTATAAGGAATAAAATTGCTTCAATTCTTTTTCTTTCGTGTGCGCTTGATGTAGTCTTTTGCCAATCGTATCTGAATGTTTCTTATAGTTGGTGAGTTAGATTTTGCAGTCTATACCATCGAGGTTTCCTTAGACGGATTCCTATTGCTCTGTTTTGTGTTTTTTGCATGATAGGGATAACCTTTTGCAATTGGTTGAGCCAGCAAGCGTTTGCATATAGAAATAAATGCCGGATCCAGGACTGGTACAGCAGAAGCAAATTTTTCATATTTTTTTTAACTGAAGATATTCTGATCAACTGGAGACCACCATAAACACCAACTTATCAAAAAAAAATTCCCAGACTCAAGTGCTTACGATATGGCCTCTGATACGACTCAAGTACGCTCGATTCCGCCTCTGATCAGATCTTTCAGTCCGAAGTGACCTTTGATCAGACCTTCCAGACCGAATTGACCTCTAATCAGACATAAATCAGACCCTTGCCCAGACTATTTTTCAATGGAAATGCTGTCCAGACACTATAATTTTGGTCTGGGAACACACGGGTGTCGGTTCAAGTGGGTCTGATCATAGCTCAATTTGGGTCTGGACCTCCAACTGGGACGTCTTAATATTACGAAAATCAACTTCTGGCTAAGTAGGAGCTTCTGGCATTTTAACTTCTGGCACTGCAGACATTCTGCATTTTAAAATGTGCACGTGAGTGTTTTAAGTTTCAATAAAAAATTATTTTTGACCCGAATTAAGAGAACGTTTGTTCCTCCCGAGGTCTGCGGAATGGAAAAGGCGATCATCTCCTTACGCAAACCAGCGATCAATCATGCCATTTCAATTCAGTATTTTTATTCTTTTACTATGGCTATTCTGATAATGTCGATTTTTTATATGTCAATTGTTAGAAGCAGAGTAAACTAGCATCCGTAGAAATTCCCATCAAGGATTTTTTTTCAAATGATAAGTTTTGTTCATGACCAAGCGTTTCTGAATTGACTGACGCCTCCAATTTTGTGCTCAACTTTATTTTTACAATGAAAAATACACGATTAACACAGAAAACACTGGAGAACAATGAAGAACTAACCAACCATGAGCAGTAGCAAAAAGACAGTTCTAACAACACAGACAAAGAAGTGGGAGGAAAACAAACAATTTTGAGCAAAGAGAAGAAAAATTAACAAAAAATAATAAGGCATATATAAAAACCCGGGCTGACTAAAAGGTTTTAATCATATGACTTTCATATTGACAATTGACTTCATAAAACAAAGAAGTTTTAAAAGATTGATCAAACTATAACTTTGCCATAAATGAAAGTTCTTTGACTAAAACATTTCCATAAATGGAAGTTTTAAGACTACAACTTTTCCATAATATGGAAGTTCTATGGTTTGTACTTCTCCATAACAACAGAAGGGAGGCATTTAAAGAGTCTTGGTTTTTTCTTGAGTCCTCATGAGCTTCTTAAACTATAAGGGAAAACAGCTTTGACTGTTTTTCTTGCAGAATAAGCAAATATGGAGGCTCTTTTTTTCCAAGACATGATATATATATATAGCTAAAATCTAAAATCCCGAATAGGCCAGGAATATTATAGCACATCACAGAAACAAAGAAACAAAGCACAATTAAAATACAGCACATGGGAGAAGGTCCCTTAAAGGGCACAAACGGATGGACATTTAACAAAAAATCGATTTAAAAAAAATTTTGCCCCCCAAAGTTTAACTAAGACGCCAAACAAAAAAACCTGGTGCCTTACAATCTTTATGAATTGAAGGCACTACCAAAACAGCATGAGTCACCTTGCGCAGCAAATTGACATAGAAGCTCCTATTATATTTCTCAAATACGACTGACTTTTTGAGAAACATTTGACGAAATCGAAAAACTTGACGTTATATATCACTTATGGGAAAATTGCTCAAATCACGGCCGAAGTAAGCCTAGCGCACGCTTGTTATAACACTTTGAGCAGCCTAGATCCAGAAGTAAAGAAATGATACTCATTTTTATATTAAAAAAAAATAAATAAATTTGCGTTTCCGATCATTAAAGAGTTTTTGGAGCTCAAAATTTGACAACGTATCGACTACTCTTTTCCTATACAAGCTAGGTCCAAAACTCATTCTTCCTCAAACTCTTTTCCAACGTCGAGACTCCTCCTTAGACCCTCAATATAAACGAAGTCCTTGACTAGGTTGAAAAACAATTAATGTTGAAACACTAAATAGAGCGTTTTTGAGCTCGAAAATTGACAACTTATCAACTACTTTTTTCGTAGACCAGCTAGCTAAAAAAATCAGTTTTACTCATTACTTAGACTCTAATCCAATGTTGACACTCCCCAAATTAGGCCCTCAAATTCTTTGAATAAGTCCTTGACCAGGTTGAAAAACAATTTATGTTGAAACACTATATAGAGTTTTTAGAGCTCAAATTTTGAGAACGTATCGACTACTTTTTTCGTGGACCTGCTAGGTCATAAATTCATTCTTTCCCGACTCTATTCCAACGTTGACAGTCCTCCTTAGACCCTCAAATTAAATGAATAAGTCCTTGACTAGGTTGAAAAACAATTCATGTTGAAACACTATTTAGAGAGTTTTTGAGATCGAAAATTGACAACGTATCAACTACTTTTTTGTAGACCAGCTAAGTGAAAAAATAAATTTTCCTCAGACTTTATTCCAATGTTGACATTCTTCCTGAGGCCCTCAAGTTATTTGAATAAGTCCTTGACTGGGTTGAAAAACAATTTATGTTGAAACACTATATAGAGCTTCTAGAGCTCAAAATTTGAAAACCTATCGGCTACTGTTTTGTAAACCAGCTAGGTCAAAAACTCCTTTCCTTTCAGATTTTATTGTAATATTAACAATTTCCCTTAGAACCTTAAATTATTTGAATAAGTTCTTGACTAGGTTGAAAGCAAATTAAGTTTAAACAATATACAGGGAGTTTTTTGAGCTCGAAAATTGACAACGTATCAACTACTTTTTTTCGTAGACCGGCTAGATCAACAACTCATTAGTATTCAGATTGTATTGTAAAGTTAACATTCTCCCTTAGAACCTCAAATTATTTGACCAGGTTGAAAAACAATTTATATTTAAACAATATGTTTTTGAGCTCGAAATTCGACAACGTATCGACTACTCTTTTCGTAGACCGGGTAGATCAAAAACACATTTTCCATTAGACTCTATTTAAATGTTGATACTCCTCCTTAGAACATCAAATTATTTGAATAAGTCCTTGACTAGTTTGAAAAACAATTTATTTTGAAACAATTCATAGAGTTTTTGAGCTCGAAAATTGACAACTTATCGACTGCTTTTGTCATGTAACTTTTTTCGAGCCGTGACACTGGTTGTACAAGGACAGTGATTGCAAAAGAAAACTGAAACACTAAGTGACCCATGGAGTATTTTCAGCAATTTGACCATAAGTGACGAAACGAAACAGTTACGTCCTTACTAAGATTTAAAATTGGGAGGTCGATAACAAAAAAACTTAATTCATCTGAGGTTTCTACACCCAATGAAAAATAACGAAGTCATAGTAACTTCATCCAAACACTATTGGTAGTTGGGGTCATCATTGGTTGCGACAAATTAGGACGAATGTTTGTTTCAGCGAATTGTTTTCGCAATTTTTGAACATAAATCCTAATTTGTTGTCACAAAAAAAAGTAGTTAATACGGCTGTTGTGAAGTTCATCGGACACATTGGTATATTTCATTGTTAACTGAATCACTTTAAACACAATTAAGGCGGCAAAAAATGTCGCCAACTGGACTGTTGAACCCAAAACAGCCACATTGTCAAATCTAAGAAGTCAATTTGCGTAATTTATCGGGACTATATGCATTTTTTCAAATCCTGGGTGCCTGTAATGGTCCAAACTAAAATTTAACAGTAGGCTAGGCTGGGAGAGCACATTGATATGTTCTGAAATTTTTTTTGTAGGAATTGGACTTGTCAATTCCTGTTAACAAACTATTTAACAACACGGTACAGAACCTGCAAGCCGGTAACGCATGAGCCAAAATGACCCTGAATGAGCTCTCAATAGTTCTAAAGTAATCTATTATTATTTTATTGGGCATCAGCAACACTTTAGGACAATTGGATACTCATAAAATAAGTCGGGTACCGACTTGCTTAACTTTTCACCTTATCGGTCGGATTTGGAATCCAAAGACGCATCACCATTGTTACCCGATCTAATAAATATTAATCTGAGGGGGTTTAGACTGGTTGAACCTACAAACTACTATCCTATAGGACAGGATTTACCAATGTAAACTTCAAAAATTTTCTACGAAAACTTCTCACACCGCCTGTCCCAAAGTGTTCCCTTTTTGAAAACGGGTTCAAGCCGTGTTTTTGGGCAGGGGTCATATTCAAAATCTTTCAAAAGTGCCCAAAAAAGGCTCAAGAAACCCAGTTTTAGTTCTAGTTGGATATTTTTGAGAAATTAGAACAATATCTGTTGTAAGAAAATTCGATTCCGAACAACACTGTTACGATATGTGGGCCATTTTTTGACTGAGACCAGGGGTGCATTTTTTTCTGACGTCAAGATATCTTATTCAAAATTAGAGGATACACCAAAACTTAAAGTAGTGCACTGAATATCATAAAGATGTTTCTAATTTGAAGCCATAAAAATCAATTTTTCTGGTTTCCGGCCAACTGTCGCCTTTACACACCTTAACATATCAATATAAGTGTGTAAGGCAAATCAACAAAAAACTACCCTTTATTCTATTATTACAGGGGTTGCAATGGTGAATGCAGACGTTGCTCTAGTGTTTCTGGCTATCCATAAAACTATTCAATCGCGCGTTTTTGAAAGTCCGTCTCCGAGATATGGCTGTTATGCATTTATGCATATAAGAGGCTCTAAAACTTGACATCCAAAAACACATAGTAGAAAGGTTTAACACAAAACAAACTGTTTACTGCAGGTCGTGGGAACACAGTGGGAAACGACAGAAGAAAACCCAGTCCATTTTCATCAGGTGGTCATGGAGAACGAGTGCTCTATTCCAACGGTGCCAAGGGGATAGTTTCCGTTTAAAAACGCTTCATATCCAAACTCAGGTGGTAAGAATCTTCTAACTAGGAGTCTGCTGAGGAGTTCAAGTGTAGTTTTCATACCTACTATGACATCCTATGTTTTTTTCAGAATGGATAGGAAAAAATCCGTTTTTGACCTAAAAAATGGGTGCCAAATCGCCGCTAAACGGTGCTTTTAGGTCGGTTCTTTTGTTGTTTTGGCTTCACATACAGGAGAATAGAGTATATGAGCCATTTTTCGATTTTTTGCTCATTTTGGAGCATTATGTCAAATTTGGTTATTTTGACAACGTGATATCTAAAAAAAACAATGCCAGTGTTGATTTCTCCACGCATAAATGTTCAATCATGTTTGCTAGGTCATATTTCATGTTGCCAGTTGTACATATTTTGTTTAGAAATGTTTAAAATAACATTTCTTAAGCAAAATTTTTTAGTTTTCTCACATTTATTCTCTTTGGTGTCTTTTCAGGGACCAAGGTGGCAAAAATTTACTTTTTTCTGCAGATCTGCAGCCAACTAATATTCAACTTCTATTGAGAGATATATTTTGAGCCGATCTTAACTTACAGGAACATTGTTTAAAAACTTAAACACGAAAAACAACCGCTTTGGTCAATTTTAGAGTAAAAACTAAGAAAATGAGACCTCGGCATCAACTAAAATTGTGTTTAGTGCTTTTCACTCAAAATTTTCAGCATTAAGTCCGACTCGTTACGCGACAATACTAATAATTCAAAGATTTACGACAATAAGAGACGGTAAAATGATAATTTTTTGTTTATTTTTGACTCTGATTCTTGCGACAAAAGTTATTGCGAAAGATGCAATTTCTGATCTGCTGAAACTTTGTTTTCCTACAAGATGATGATTACTTTTACCGCATTTTTTATTACAATCAAACAATAGAAATAACAGGAAGACATCGTTGAAAAATTATCCATTGGAAATTATATTTTACATTCCTGCTTTCTTAAAGTTTTCAACACAAAATTTTGCAAGGAGCGAAATCAATTTTAGGGGATGTTGTAGCAGACATTCCAGCAAAAAAAGAAGTTGAATGAAAAAAAAACTAATTCAATTGCAATATACAATCTTCTTTAAGGGGAAAAACATTTAATGTGTTGGTATGTAATTAATTTCCGTTAACAGCCATTTGTTAGAAAGATATATTTCTTATCTTTTTTTCGTTTAAGATTTGTACCTTCTTATTTTGAAAAAAAGCGTGCAACAAGTAGTAACGAAATTAAACATAACAAATATAGTCTTAAATTAAAGAGTTTGATGTGAATTTGGTTGCTTTCAATCCATAGAAAAATTAATCGAAATTGACCTTCTTTAAGAACTGAAAGCATTCGGCCTTTCTTATTTTTGAATTGGACTTTTATGTTAAATTTTGAAACTTTAGATTAATTTTTTCTATTTGTTCGCTCTGAACAGTATCGTAACTCCCCGAAATATTTGTCTTCAGCGCTCCAAATTTTTTTTCGCCATCAAAATTTCACTCAATAAAAAACAACTCAAACATAGAAATAAAGTTCATAGAAGTATTTCTATTTTCTATAGATATTTTCCATTGGCTACCCGGTTTTTTCTGTCGTAGAATATCAACTGTCTTGTAATTATTTTTCTGTCGGAAAATCTCAATTATTATGTAATTAGTGGTCTGGAGATTTAAAAAAACAAAAATCTTTTTTTGAAAATCATATAGAATTGGATGGGTGTTTGCTTTGAATCTGTGTTCTCTTTCCCCTTTACAGAACTCTGACACCATGTACGCCAACCAAATCTGTTAAAAGAGGTTTTCTGTTCAAATTGATATAGATTGGTGTTCTGGAAAAGTGTTTCAGTGTGTTAAAAGAACTAGTCTTGTGTTCTGATTGCTTCAATATACCTTTTTGCTATTTTTTCAGTTTCTGGTTTCACTAATACCAATTTTTTTGCAGTTTTTTGTTCTTTTTGGATTTTAAATGACTTCTAAGGCCAAAAAATCAATTTCCCGATGAATTTTCTTTAAAAACTCTTCATTTGTTTAATGACGTGATGCTTGTAGTTTCTTCTAGTCGTCGAAAAACAGTCAAAGAATTAAATTTTTTCAGGTAGTCTCTTTTTGAAATTTTAAATTCTCGAAGTACGTAGATAAAGCGTCGTAGTTGTTGCCAAAAATTGATAACATTATCTGGATAAACACCAAAAGCCAAAACATTGAGATAGGTTGTTATATGTTATGATGAACTTCTTTTACTTGATTTTACTTGATATCAGCTGAAGATTTTACTTAATATCAGCTGAAAAAAAACAGTGCGCTTCAAAAACGTCTCATTTACTGATAAAAACTCAATGGCAAGAGCAGCTGGTCTTTTAAAAAAATTGCTAGTTTAACCGAAATCTTGGGTGTCCGAATTTTTTCGTGCTATAGGCTGGTTGTAAACTCCTGGACATTAACTTAAGAGGAAGACCACAATTAAAGCATTTTGGTTTTGGATGGGGCCAAAAATTTTCCTATATGAACATTTTTTGAAAGACAACACGTTGACATAAAGTTTTTCAGTTCTTGATGAGGTAAAACTTTCATTGATACCAGCTAAAAAACACAAGATGCGCTTAATTTTTTTTCTTTAATTAAAAAAGTTCAACGGCAATCGCAATAGATCTTTTTAGGAAAGAAATGACCTCATTAACCGAAGTCGTGGTGTCCGATTTACCCCATTCTTTAGTTTTGTGGGAGAAACCTGATTCCATGTTCTATCGATTTTTCCATTTCCTAGATTTCTTTCGCGCTCTTCATTAGTTCATTACTCTTGGACGTGAAGTTGAAATGAAGACCGTAGATGAAGCGTTTTAGATGCTGCAAAAAAACATTGCTAAAACATTTAGATAGTGTGGTTCAATTCTTGATGAAGATAAACTTTGCTTGATATCAGCTGAAAAGCACAATATGTGCTTCAAAGAAGTTTGATTCCTCAAAACAACTCATTGACAATATTAATTGGTCCTTTCTAGAAAGAATTAGCTACATTAACCAAAGATGTGGGTGTCCGATTTACCCCTAATTTTTCGGGAGAAAAACTGAAATGGCGTTCCATTAAATTTTTATTTTGCCATACTTTTTGTGCTATACGCTAGTTTTACACCCGTGCACATGAACTTGAGACAACTTGAGAGGCCAACATGAGAGGCGAACCACAGACAAAAACGTTTTATATTGTGCCAAATATTGATAATATGAGAAGGATTAACATCGAAAGACAAAACAGTGATATATTCCTCTGAGTTGTTCATAAGGAAAGTGTTTGTTTAATATCAGTTCAAAAACACAAGATATGCTTCAAAAGTGGTCTGTTTTCTCACGCAAAAAATTAAATGCCAAGAAAGAATTTTTCTTAAGGAAGAAGTTAGATTTTTTACGGAAAACATTGAACAAAAACTGTTCTATTAAGTTTCATGACTACAAATTTTTCTTTGTTGTTTGCTAATTGTTGTTTTCTCACACTTATCCTCTTTGGTGTCATCCCAAGGTGGCAAAAATTTACTTTCTTCTACAGAACTACAGCAAACTTATATTCAATTTCTATTGAGAGATATATTTTGAGCAGATCTTAACTTTCAGGAACATTGTTTAACAACTTAAACACAAAAAACAAAAGCTATGGTCAAATTGTAGAGTAAAAACTAAGAAAATGAGACCTCGGCATCAACTAATATTGTGTTTAGTGTTTTTCACTCAAAATTTTTAGCATTAAGTCCGACTCGTTAAGCGACAATACTAATATTTCAAAGATTTACGACAATAAAAGACGGTAAAATGATAATTTTTTGTTAATTTTTGACTCTGATTCTTGCAATAAAAGATGATTCTTTCCTACAAGATGATAATTGCTTTTACCGCATTTTTTATTACAATCAAACAATAGAAATAACAGGAAGACATCGTTGCAAAAATTATCCATTGGAAATTATATTTTACATTCCTGCTTTCTAAAAGTTTTTTACACTAAATTTTGCAAGGAGCGAAATCATTTTTAGGGGATGTTGTAGGGGACATTCCAGCAAAACAAGAAGTTGAAGGAATTATACGAATTCGCTTGCAATATAGAATCTTTTTTAAGGGGAAAACATTTAATGTGTTGGTATGTAATTAATTTCCGTTAACAGCCATTTGTTAGAAAGATATTTTTCTTATCTTTTTTTCGTTTAAGATTTGTACCTTCTTATTTTGAAAAAAAGCATGCAACATGTAGTAACGAAATTAAACATAGCAAATATAGTCCTAAATTAAAGAGTTTGATGTGAATTTGGTTGCTTTCAATCCATAGAAAAATTAGTCGAAATTGACCTTCTTTAAGAACTGAAAGCATTCGGCCTTTCTTACTTTTGAATTGGACTTTTATGTTAAATTTTTAACCTTTAGATTAATTTTTTCTATTTGTTCGCTCTGAAAACCATCTTAACTGCCCGAAATATTTGTCTTCAGCGCTTCAAATTTTTTTTCGCCATCAAAATTTCACTCAATAAAAAACAACTCAAACATAGAAATAAAGTTCATAGAAGTATTTCTATTTTCTATAGATATTTTCCTTTGGCTACCCGGTTTTTTCTGTCGTAGAAAATCAACTGTCTTGTAATTATTTTTCTGTCGGATAATCTCAATTATTATGTAATTAGTGGTCTGGAGATTTAAAAAAACAAAATTCTTTTTTTGAACATCATATAGAATTGGATGGGTGTTTGCTTTGAATCTGTGTTCTATTTCCCCTTTACAGAAAACTCTGACAACATGTACGCCAACCAAATCTGTTAAAAGAGGTTTTCTGTTTAAATTGATATAGATTGGTGTTCTGGAAAAGTGTTTCAGTGTGTTAAAACAACTAGTCTTGTGTTTTGATTGCTTCAATATACCTTTTTGCTATTTTTTCAGTTTCTGGTTTTATTAATACCACTTTTCTTGCAGTTTTTTGTTCTTTTTGGATTTTATATGACTTCTAAGGCCAAAAAAATCAATTTCCCGATGAATTTTCTTTAAAAACTCTTCATTTGTTTAATCATGTGATGCTTGTAGTTTCTTCTAGTCGTCGAAAAACAGTCAAAGAATTAAATTTTTTCAGGTAGTCTCTTTTTGAAATTTTAAATCGTCGAAGTAGGTAGATAAAGCGTCGTAGTTGTTGCCAAAAATTGATAACATTATCTGGATAAACACCAAAAGCCAAAACATTGAGATAGGTTGTTATATGTTATGATGAACTTCTTTTACTTGATTTTACTTGATATCAGCTGAAGATTTTACTTAATATCAGCTGAAAAAAAACAGTGTGCTTCAAAAACGTCTCATTTACTGATAAAAACTCAATGGCAAGAGCAGCTGGTCTTTTAAAAAAATTGCTAGTTTAACCGAAATCTTGGGTGTCCGAATTTTTTCGTGCTATAGGCTGGTTGTAAACTCCTGGACATTAACTTAAGAGGAAGACCACAATTAAAGCATTTTGGTTTTGGATGGGGCCAAAAATTTTCCTATATGAACATTTTTTGAAAGACAACACGTTGACATAAAGTTTTTCAGTTCTTGATGAGGTAAAACTTTCATTGATACCAGCTAAAAAACACAAGATGCGCTTAATTTTTTTTCTTTAATTAAAAAAGTTCAACGGCAATCGCAATAGATCTTTTTAGGAAAGAAATGACCTCATTAACCGAAGTCGTGGTGTCCGATTTACCCCATTCTTTAATTTTGTGCGAGAAATCTGATTCCATGTTCTATCAGTTTTTCCATTTCCTAGATTTCTTTCGCGCTCTTTGCCAGTTCAACACTCTTGGACGTGAACGTGAAATGAAGTTTGATTCCTCAAAACAACTCATTGACAATAGCAATTGGTCCTTTCAATAAAAAATTAGCTACATTAAGCAAAGATGTGGGTGTCCGATTTACCCCTAAATTTTTTGGGGGGAAAACTGAAACAGCGTTCCATTAAACTTCTAATTTCCCTTACTTTTTGTGCTATACGCTAGTTTTACACCCGTACACATGAACTTGAGACAACATGAGAGGCCAACATGAGAGGCGAACCACAGATAAAACGTTTTATATGGTGCCAAATATTGATAATATGAGAAGGACTAACATCGAAAGACAAAACAGTGGTATATTGCTCTGAGTTCTTCATAAGGAGAGTGTTTGTTTAATATCAGTTCAAAAACACAAGATATGCTTCAAAAGTGGTCTGTTTTCTCACGAAAAAATTGAATGCCAAGAAAAAATTTTTTCTTAAGAAAGAAGTTAGGTCTTTTTCGGAAAACATTGAACAAAAACTGTTCTATTAAGTTTCATGACCACAAATTTTTCATTGCTGTTTGCTAATTGCGATCCCACTTGATGCGACAGTTTTGCATTGAATATTTTGGAGCATGCAATGGGTTTATCCTTGGCAAAATATTCTTTAATTTTTTCAAATTTTTTACTTTTTCTTTGAATTTTTATGGATACAACTTTGCCATAATTCTCTGTTCGCTTAAAACTCAATCTTTCAAATTTTTAGTTTAGTTTTTTGAACCATATTTTTCCCTCCTCTTCATGATATATTTAAAATTTGAATAAAAATTTAATTTCAAAGAACTCCCATATATGAAAGTTCTATGATTACAACTTTACATAGACACCATAATAAGAAGGTGTAATTTTATAACTTTTATAATTATAATTACGGTCAACCCGGGAACGTATATAACATTTATTAATTTTTCGACAGTTTAGCTTTTTTTTTTAAATTTTTAAGTAGTTGTATCCTGCTCATAATTTTTACATTGTACCTTTGCCGTTAATTGTTTGCACACTTGGAATGTTTGAACATTCATAGCTTCCTGCCGTGTGCGGAGTTATATGTTTCGTTTCTTGGAGTGAGGATCAGCAAATCTGAGAAATTCTGAACCGCTGACTTTGGTAGTCAATTCTGGTCAATCGGCATCTTCCACGTTGAGAGTTATGAATGGTATAAGTAGAATTCCCATTATATGTAGATAATTTAAATTACATGTATATTATATGTAGAGTTTCCTATGTTTATCTTTATGAAGAGTTAACTCATCTCCAAAAACATTAGAGGTCACAGCAAATTGTTTTCATTATTAGTCGTTTTGAAAAAACTTGCTTGGTTAATCACTTCATAGTTCATTAACTTCATAATCAATCAAAGGAATCTGAAAATAAATTTCGCACAAATCATTTCAGTTAATTTTTTGCATCATCTCCAACAGGTCGTGGGGAATTATTGAAAAAGCACAGCTGAGAACAGGCTACTTTTAATATATTGCAGACTGAAAGCCTAATGCTGCTCCGCTGCGCTTACGCAGAAACACATTTATTTATTTATTTTTTTTCAGTGTTGCGCAATTAGAGAGGAGAACTTGTTCAACCATTAGTTCGGTTTTAACCCAGTGAGAAGGGAGTAAACGCAATTGCTGAAGACCTGATGGAGGTGATGCAAAAATTACCCGAAATGATTTGTACGAAATTCACTTTCCAGATTCCTTTGATTGATTATGAAGTTAATGAACTATGAAGTGATTAACCAAGCAAGTTTTTTCAAAACGACTAATAATGAAAACAATTTGCTGTGACCTCTAATGTTTTTGGAGATGAGTTAACTCTTCATAAAGATAAACATAGGAAAATCTGTAATTTAAATTATCTACATATAATGGGATTTCTACTTATACCATTCATAACTCTCATCGTGGAAGATGCCGATTGATCGGAATTGACTACCAAAGACAGCGGCTCAGAATTTCTCAGATTTGCTGATCCTCAATCCAAGAAATGAAACATATAACTCCGCACACTCTATTATGGAGTTCAGTAACCAAGCCAAAACTCTTACAGACATAAATTTGGTCGACGCTAATATTCCACCCCAGTCATAGCTTTTTGAAGCAGACGGTATCTTTTTGCCAAGGCAGACGGTATCTTTTTTAGGTTCATCACCTCTTTGGGATACGTTGTTAGTAAGCCAACAACAGCTACCTCTTCTAAAAATCTCTTTTTCACTTTTTTATTTCACTTTTTTTCGTTTGATCTTATTGCCTTTGTTCAGATAACTGGCTGCCTACCAGTCATTATTATTTTGTTCTGCTTTTGTTTCTGCAACAAAGTTTTTTCCATTATGAACGTTGAAATTATCTACATTTGAACTGGAAATTTTTTTATAAAGCGGAAGGTATTTTTCCATTAGAAATTGCCGTTTGATTTTTGAATTTGCTTCTGGATGCCACTCAACCCTTTTTCACCTGAAAAACTATGTAAGTCAAACCGTATATTGCTGAAGCTCTGCGTTCCTGTAATGTTAAAAAATCTGCTAGAGGTTCCAGGGATTAATGACAACAAGGTATTTCTCTTATTTAAAAAATTCCTCTTCGATTGAACAATTTTGGTTCAGACCAAAAAGTCATTCATGAGGTCAGACGTTTAATGCACTGCTCATAAAATCAATTTTAATTGCTATTTTTCAATTTTCAACTGTTTCATACTGCACTCACCGCCAATAAAGCTACCCAAATCTTTTTTACTGTCTTTATCTAAATGTCAACCCGTTTAAAACAGAGCGTGGCTTCCTTGACATATTCTTGATTAACTATTAAAAAACTTTCTATTGGTTTGGGATAAAAATATTTTTGCTGACTTGTTTCCATTATGTTTTTTCAGCCAGTCGTCCAGACTTCTGAAGTTGGGAAAAGCTTATAGAAACTTTGCGCGTGTTTCTCTGAATCACCTGGTCTTTTCATTAGTGGCTTCAGAATAACTTCGTAAAACGGAAACGACAAATCATCACATTGTGTGGTACACTGTTGACTGTATACCGCATCGTTTTTACTAAAGTCCAGCTGCAATTTTTTTTATTGATAGCTGTTGTACAGAAATGTAGGAGCCCCTGACCAGTGTTTTCTTTTATTGAAGAGGGCAGGGTTTCTGTGGAATGATCTAAAGGCGTTGTTGTACAAGCAGCTCGGAGCTTTCTTTTGACGTTTTTTCGTATAACTGTCTCAGTTCACGGTTTGAACTCTCTATTTCACAGAGAACACCTCAACATGTCCCTTCGTTCTAATTAATTCACCAAAGTCGTACCAAAGTAATAGGCATCATACAGTTTCTTTTATCCCAATTGGTATAACCTATGGCTATTGGTCAATGGTAATGAGTCTACAAGATCCAATTGCCTCAGGATCTCATCATCTTACAAAGTCTGAACAGTAAAATAAAATAACAGTAATAATCTTTACATTTAGAACTTAGTCTCTAAACTTTGAAACTACCCGGGTTGACCGAACTTACTGACCATAAAACGGACCATATATGGTCCATAAAAGTTCATAAAAATTCCGTTCTATGAACTTGTTATGATTTGTAAATTTCCATAATAGTCCGTTTTAAGGATGGTGAGTTTATATAACCATTATCATGGCCGCAGTTTATATTTGATATGTTGCAATTACGGCCCATTTTATGGTTGATTAAGGTACCATCATGTCCCGTTTTATCCCAAATCAAACCATAGAACCAATCAATTGAATTCGAGCTTCCGAGCAATTGTCTTGTTCGTTTTGCAATGATTGAATTGGACATTTTTAATGTGCCCATAACAGATGGATCAAAGCCATTTAAGGTATTTTGAGGATGAGTTGAGAGTTCTGGACTCTTCTCTTGTAAATACCTGATTGAAAGAGATCTGTAATCCGGCGATCTGATAGAAATCGATGTGAATTTCCAATTTTTCTTCTTTCGACTATCTTGATGGTAAACCTTGAGACCTGATAAACGTTGAAAGGGTTTTTATTTACATTTTAAAACAAAATTAGTACAATCAATCTATGAAAAGTTGTGCAAAAGGAATTGCCATGGTCGTTATTTGGTTTGTCCAATTGAATCTGGCGTTTGTTGTTGCGTAGTTACAATTGTGATGACTGTGGTTTGCCAGCAAAGTGTTGCTCAATTTGTTCATTTAGCACTTGACAACATCGTCTCAAGTCAAATGGAGGACTTTCGAAGAAAAAGTTTATGAACAAAAATTTATTTGTTTGACTGGAAACACTTTAGATAGAATAAAATGTCAAATACAAAGCAAGCAGAAATTCGTCACCGAAATAGAAACTGTAAAATTTGAAGAAATTTTATTAACAATGGCAATTTTTTCTTCAAGCTTTAGATGTTGGAGGAGGATTTTTCAAAAAAAAACTTTTTGATTTTTAATTTCACGAAATTCAAGTTCATGAAATTTTCTCTACAAAATCTCGCTGACCAGGAATTATCTTATCAAGCAATAGAACATCAGATGGAAAGGTTCCAAATGATAACAGATCTTGACGTCAATATCTCCCAAAACTTTTCTTGGGACTTTCACATTGACGTTATTTTTACGAAATGTCTCCAGAAGCTAGCTCACATTCGACAGGTTTCACCTGATGAAAATTAAGTGAATGTTAAGTGTCTTCTGGTTAAAAGGTTTGTACTTTCAGTTCTCTGCTATAGATCAACTTTTTTGTTCCCCTGTACATTAGAGTACAGCGTTTGGAGCAAATTCGAAGATGTGTTAAGTAAATCCGCAGAAAATGGAATCTCTCCGATTCGGACTATGTCTTAATTCTGATTAACCAAAGTCTTTTACCAATTGGGAACAAGCTAGTCCCCTCATATTTCCCTTTGGGAACAAAATACTTGTTGGAAGACTATTTTGAATCCACTTGATTTCTGGGAGATCATAACACAAGACTGTAATACAAGTGGCAAAGTCTTGATTTATGATAGAGAGATCAGACAAAAACAATGCGAAGAATTTGTATTTGTGAATTATAACAATGCGGTTTTATTCGCCTATAATCTTTCCTGGCATACACCTTTAATGAATCCAAAACATTCCAGAAAGAAATGAAGAATTTCTTTGAGGCAGAAGCAATGTCTAAACTCAGACACTGCTGCTATCCTTCCGGGAGGGATCCATCAGAAAACATTAATCAAAATTGAACCTCCACTAAGTGGTGCGCAACCAAGATGGTGAAACCATGTTTGTTTTGAATTCGTTTTTTATCATTATTATATTACGAGTTTTCTTAGGTTTTTTAAACTTTATAACATAGCTCAGTTTTTGACGTTTACATGTCGCCTTGAATTTGTGTATCGTCTTCGAATCTATTTTAGTGCAAAATCTATTTGTATTATTGATTTTTCTCTCAATTCAATGATCTTTTTGTAATGTATCAGACATTCTGGATGATGAACACACACAAAAGTGATGCTCATAAACTTTTCGATTGATACCTCAATTTGTGTTCAAAAGTAACTTGATTGAAGACCCATAATCATTTCAATTACTTTTAATTGCTACAAAGATTTGTTTTCGGTAGATTGTTTGTAGAATTTTGAGTCCTGCCTGTGTTTCTTGTCAATTTTTCTTCTTAAAACGGAATCTCCGCTAATTGGAGTTACCACCGATTTCCAATGAAACTTACGGTTTGCCAATTTGGTTTATTTTAGTTGCAATTCTAGTGTTTGATAATGATTTTTTTGAAAAAAAAATTCCTAGAAGTGAGCTTTTGATCCTTTCCTTTTTTAAATCTCTTTTCCTATCACTTTATTTTTTTCTCACTTTTACAGAAGAAGGTATTCATTCAAGTTGTTTTTACTTAATGGCTTTTGACAGTGATACTTCGAGTTTTCATTAAAAAATTATGATGTATCGAAATTTGACCATTTTTTAATTTCCTTTTTGTTTTCTTGTAAAAAAACAACATTGATGGTTACTATTGGCTTGGAAAACAAAACAATTGAACACTTTTGAAGATTGAAGTCAGCAGCTTATAGTTTCAAGGGTTTTGATTCAAGTTTTGATTCATAGTTTCAAGTTTTGATTTTTGGTGATCACTGCTGTATTTTGTACTGCTATGAATAATCTGGATGATGACAGATCTCAGTGAGTTCGTCTGAGGCATAAAATAGTCTACTAAAAAATGTCAATGGAAAAATATTGATTTCCTTTGCATTGAATTTCAGTTTTTTCTTAAAAAAAACGAGTTTTCAAAATTTGCGCTTTTATTATTTATTTGTGGGTTATTACCTAATATCATTAAGTACCGTTTCCACATATTTTGGTGAGACCTAAAACTATCTTTTTCTTTTTACACTTTTATTTATTCTTTTATCTGATGCTATATAGACTTTAGTCCGGTTTTATCTGATGCAATTTTGACTCTGTAGTTATGTTTCCGTAAGAATAGATTTCAATCTTTGATCGTAATTAACGTTTGTTTTTGTTAAAAGATTTTGTTGTTTATTTTGTTTTCTATTCTCATCAGTTGCAGGTCTCATGGGATGTCCATGGTGGCAATATTTTTTTTCACTAATTATTGGTCCCATTGGCCCCAATGTATTAAGATAAAAATCTATCGGGTGTTTTTTGTTCATGGCTGCTGGTTGTTATAAACTTGATCCCCTTTCATTCTTCTTTATCTTGACTTGCTATCAAGTCGCATTAGGGACAAGTTACGTCTGCTTTGTAAAGAATAACGAATTCATCTGTTAGTTTAGGTTTTATCTAATGCTATTTTGATTTTGTAAGTGATTTTTTCAAAAAAAGATTTTGAGTTTGAGCACAATGTTTATGTTGTTTGATCTCGTAGTTTTATTAATGGAAGGTATCATCGGCTCTCCAGTTTTGCAATATTTAGTCCTTTTTGTTGGTTTGGGTTTTTAATACGATTATTTTAACTCTTTAACCAAAAAGTTCCGAACAGTTTGGGTTTTTGAAAGTTTTCTTTCTGTGCCTCATTTGATAAACAATTAAGTCAGAAAAGGGGATGAGCATGGTCGGAACATTGTGGCAAACGTGCATTACAGAGCCTCCTTGTAGTGATTTTAAGTTTATTTCAGATTTGACTGTCAAAATTGAAACCCGCGATTATTATTAGTCAGTTATACTGATTCAAAAAGAATCTTCAAAACGCTTATGAAAATTTCTTGTCAAAGTATTATTACATTTTATATGCTGGAGCGCTCTGTGACTGTTTCACTCAATCAAAAATGATTAAAATTATGTTATAGTTTCTAAATATCAAAAAGTTTTTTTTCGGAAGATAGGTAAGGGCTCAGAAATAAACAATGAAGTTAAGTTGTCAACACATGTCCTTTTCAGTAGATTAGACGATTTTAAATCCCTGTTAAACATTTGCTTCAAAAATTCGGTTTCATAAACGACTGAAACTTGCACTATTCTAATTAAACTTTAACTGAAATTCTTTAAAGCAAATAAAGATCCTTAAATGAAAGTCAAAATTTATGAAGTTCATTTGGGTCTTTCCCATTATAGCCCTTCCCATGAAATCAGAGCCCCCCCATGATAGTATATTAGTATATTTACCATGATGGAGGGCTACAGGTTATCTGACTACTAAGCTGGTGGGGGGGGGGGCTGGGAACGACCCGCCCGTTCATTCAATGAAGCTCCATGCAACCATTGAATCAGCGTCAAAATAACTCAGAACATGACATTAATAAAACTTACAAACATTTGACTGTTGTACAAATTTAAATCTATAGAGTTCAAAAATTTTCATTCACACTCTTGAGATGTGAAGTTGAAATCAAGAGAGGTCAACTCTCAAGTTGTGTTATGGATATGAAGATCATACATGTCAAGGTTAGTTGTTTGCCTCAAGTCCCTGTTTGATGGGTAGTTACTGTCAAATTTTGCTTCCCCTTTCTTCCGCATTCGGAAGGCGCCAAAATTCCCACAACCTTTTTCTCAACCCAAGGGCTGATGTGACCTTTGTAGGTAAGTATTGCACCCTCTGCAATTCTCTGAAGCTGTTTTTCCACAATATAAACTAGAAACGTACCCATTTCTGAAAACTCTTTCCTCTTAAACATAGCAATATCTCTGGCTTCGAAGAAAGTATTGTTTGTGAAATATTTTCTGATAGCATTGAAATGGGTGCTTTTTTCAGGCATGTTTGTCATTAAGTAGACAACTTCATTTTTTCGAGGAACTCCGAATGATGCTATTTTGTCGGTTAGTTGCTTTTCAGTTAACTTTTCTAACATGCAACCTCTATCAGTGCCGCGTATGTGCATAACTGTCAAATTCCATTGACAAATTGAATTCTGTTTTTTCGACGCAACGTTTAAAAATTCTCGTTTAATCTTCTTAGCTGCAATTCTGAAGAAAGGTGAAAATTGACGAGCGCCCGAAATTAGCTTCACCTTGCTGAAACCTGCCGTTGAGTGGACAGTAGAATTACGTAGTTTGATGCTGTATATTATACCGTGGCAGTTTTTACCAACGCGGCAGATCGAGGGTCCTTTTCCATACTCGACTGTCAAAGTGTTCGAATCAGTTAACATCATTTTTCCTTGACTGTATCGTATTGTTCGTAATCGGCATCTCTTCACCACTTTCTAAAAAAGAAAAAAAACCAAGTGTTCAAAGTACGGTCTGATAAGAGGTCAAAATCGCACTAGAGTCTGATCATAGATCGCACAAAAATCTGGAAAACGGTGTGATCAGAGGGAAAATTGGCACTACTGTCTGATCATAGGTGTCACGTAAGTCTGGACAATGGCCGCACTGAGTTCTGATATCATAGGTGTTTTTGATCAAACTATAGCCATAACGAAATGTCGGAAAAGTCTCATAGTCCAGTTGAAAACTGGATTTTTGAGATTTTCCGGTATGGTTTTATTTCATCTTCCTCCTTTTTCATTCCAGTGGCAAAGTTACATAAAATAACTATAGAAGATAATCGCACGAAGACCAAACTTGAGTGTTCGGCCGCACGAAAGTCGCTCACAGATTTTGTGGATTGAACGAAATTCGCACAAATATTTGCGTCGCCGGAAAGTCGCAATTAATTTTGGAACTTAAAAAAAATTTGAACAATCACAATTGGGTCTGATCAGAGGACAAAGACTGAGAAATGATCTGATCAGAGCGGTCTGGGGTAAGACACCTAAATCAGAATATTTCCTCAACGTTCGAATATAT
>NC_134480.1:23178758-23208758 GCF_964194025.1 Convolutriloba macropyga
ATAAGGAAGATATGTACGACCTCCACTAGAGCCTTTTTGTTTCAGGTCCGCTAATCGTTGACTCAGAATTTCATTATCTCACATGGTTTAACAATTAAAAAATTTGTCATTATAAATTTTGAGAAATGGTTTTATATATCAATGTTTTTGATGGTTTAAAAAATGTTCAAAACCTGTACTTTTAGAGCACCCGTCAATTTGATTTTGCCGTTTTTTAGTAGAATTCTTTGCATATTCAAGACAACGTATGGAGCTACTCATTTGGACACTAAAAGCACCGCAAAATTTTGTCTATTCTTTTAAAGGAATATGGTGACTGCTACGTTGTCTGCACAAAAAGCGGGTTGTCAAACATTACCGTCTAAAAACGTAACTTTTTTGTAATGATGCCGGGAAGACGTTAGATCCTCTGATATGACAACAAACAATTAAACATGTTTAGATGTCAAAAAAAGTCATGCCATCAATAATAGCTAAGCTCTGCCTGTTATTCCGGTCCCAAACAGTTAACCAAAAAGAAATGCTGCTAGTAAAAATCAGATTTTACCGACGCAATTTTGCAACATGTTATTATACAAAAAAGATCCTTAAATTTTTGAATGAAAATCAAAACATAGTTTGTAAACAATTAACGTAAGTAACGGTCTTATCGACTAATATGTAATTAAAAAGGTGAAACGGTCGTTGATTTCAAAAAAACCTCTCGCTTTCAAATCGATTACCTGATAACTGTTTATAGAATTAAAAAACACGAATGATTATAATGTAGAGCAAGATAACACACTGATTTCATTTTTCAAGCGTTGAAAAAAATTATGTTATTTATAGTATTTTATATAAACATTGAATCAAATTGTGACAAAAGCTGTTTATCCTCAAAAACTTTTTTTGAGACATTCTTTTTAATATGTTAAAATGTTTTGAAATATTTTATTTTTTTAGGTCAAAGTTGGTTTTAGTTCTCAAAATACAAGTGCCGCTTTAGGAATTACTTTCGTAATCAAGTTATTTAGTAAGGTAGTGGCTGATTAGTGCTAGTCATGACAAACTTACATTTTTGATGTATAACTCGTAAGTCAAATTGGACAGATCTGCGAAATCTCCAAATTTCCAACCAATGTAGAAGTTGTGTTCGGATCTGTTCGGGTTACTGTGTCTGGCTAAGAACCTGGGACTGTAGTCTATTAGAGTTCTGTTGTAAATGATGGCCATTTTGGAGGCATATTGGAAGTCGTTAAATTTGTGGTTGAAGCCGGCGCCTATTCCGACGTCCTATTATCAAAAATAGTTGACCTCTGAAGTACATCTCAAAGTTACGTTCTTTAACTGAGGTTTAAGTCGAAAACTTTTCATTATTGATTGATTGTCCAGCATAATTAATGTTAGCTGGTAGCCCCTACAGTTGGTAAAAAACCAAAAATGCAAAGATCTAGCAACTGTACGAAGAGTCAATATCAGTTTGTTTCACAGTACCAGAATATATCAGCAAAGATGTTATTTCTTTTTTCGGCTAGAGTTGTTGGCATTTTGTCCCAAAAACTAATTAAAACGCTTAAAAATTGATGCACGCTTTATTTGTGTCTCTCTGCGGGGTTGAAAAAAATTTCTGATTTTCATTATGATTCAGGGGCAATTCAGAGAACACTGATTCTGAATTTTGCTCTGATTCAGAAAGGTTTCAGAATCGATGCAGAAACTATTCTGAAATCGCTCTGAATCAGTACTGAAAATCAAAATTTCTCTGAAATCGTTCTGAATCAGAGCTGATATTCTCTGAGCGTTAGGTACGGGTGTCAAAAACTTAACTGTAATATACGGTAGAACACATTTGATTTGCAGAACTTACAGATCACGAACTGTTAAACACCTCCCTTTAAAATAGGAGAAATTACCAAACCCTAGCAGATAGTAGACAGGATTTCAAATCAGATTACTGAAACAATTCCCACATTACGATTCTAGAGGAACAGTTCCTTTGTCCTGACGTTTGTTTGCCAAATATTTTGAGCGTTCATCGTGCGGTCAAAGTTACCTATGTCCATACTTTCGTGATTTAGTCCATGTGTCAAAAGTGTGGAGTTTTGAGCGCACGAAAGCCGCTGATGCGCTCACTTCACTTGTGTCTGAATATCTGAATATATTGACTTTCAATCAGAGATCCTAGCGTGGTTTCGTGCTTTAACATACCAAAAAAATCAGGCCTATTTGTAAATTTGGCCTCTTTCGGCCAATATGACCAAATCGCGGACAAATGTGACAACATCTAATCAGATTTGTCCACAATTTTTGTCACTACTCTCCGCAGGTCTTTTTTGCATTCAACTAGCCTACAGCCAGAGTTCTCGATTTTATTAAACATAGCTGAAAAAAATCTGAAATGGACTCGAAGTGGGAAACAGACTATCCTCTCTAGCGTAAAGCACCTCCTACATAACCATACTAAATATTTCGAAATAATAGCAGAAAAAGAAACATCAGAGAAGTAACCAACAAGAACTAACATAGCATCTGAAAAAATTTGCTTGAAATTGCTTTTCTACAGAAACTACCGGCGAAAGACCTTGTAATACAATTAGTTTGCAACAAATAGTAAAAATTTAGAGACGATCTAACCGAATCTTTAAAGGAAGAGGTTACCAAGGAAACGTAAGGGAGATAATAAAGGACAATATCGATTAACAGTATTCTCCATAAAACTTTCCACAAAAAGCAGATATGCAGGAGCCTAATCATTATTTGCCGAAGATATTGAATAAGTGTTGTGGTAGATCAGCCACTCACGCAACTTTTTGCAGAGAAAAGTCTCGCAATAACTTTAAAAGAAAAAAATAAAAAATAACTTGAAAAAAATTTTGCTTTTATGTCGGCGAAATGTGCCATGTCTGGCAATTATGAGTCTTCCCAAATTCAATTCGCAACTCTCAGCATAAGTTCTGAACAAACAGGCAAATTAATTCCGAAAAAACAGACAATATAACCAGTGAAACACAAAACTCTCCAAAGGTTAATAGAAACTGAAGAATAATACAAAAACTGCTAAAAATCTGATATTAAAAAAACAATGCAAAATGAAAAAAATATGGCTAGAGATTGCATATAAAAGTAGGATATTTAACTCAGACGGTCAAATATGCTTCCAAGCGCACTTCTAATAGATTATTTTGAATATAAATCTCTTCTTGTTGCTTTTATTTGTTAAGCCGTTTGACGAAAACATTTTTGTGCCCGTGCGACAATGACTTTTGTGTCCTGCTATAAGTAAACTCCAAAAAATAATTGATAAAAACAAGGGATCAATTTCGGAAACAACTTGAAGGGAAAAACTGACCACCCTAACTAACAAAATAAAAATCTCACATAGTAATATAAACCATTTTGAAATAACAAAATAAAAAAAAGAGTGGAAACGTAGCTGACCAGAAAAGCTGATAAAGCTTCTGATAAAAATTACTTTCTAAGTTCCAACTCTACAACTATTCGCAAAACACAAGGACTCCAAAAAAACTCCACACCAATTATTTTTAATTTTTTGTAACTGCTTCTGGCTAAGCGTTCACCCACCTGATACCTTGCAGATTTATAATAAACAACAAAAGTGCAGTGAACGAAAAAAAGAAAAAAAACATTCAAATTTGTATTATTTTTTTTTATTGGGACAATGATTCGTTATGGGACACCATGATTCTTTTCACAGTTTAATTTTACAGAACACTGGCTGATAATTCTTTAGTCAATCAGATTAGCGTATTTTGCATTTTGATGGTAAGAACCGACATTTCTAACCAGCCGGTCAAATTATGTACAAACCGGGTCATTTCTCAAAACAAAAGGTGATCCAGATCAAAGAGTCAAGAGGATAGCAAAAAGACCAAAAATGGGGGCAAAACCAAGCAAAAAATAGTCATGATTCCGATCTAAGGTCATATGTAAACTGTTCAGATTATGTTGATCTTGAGTTGCCACGGAACCCCTCCCAGTTTGAGGTCCCTGGTGGAATCATGCATGTCCAGACCGAATATGAACGCACAAGGGGGTGGCATCGTGCATTCAAAATAACATAGTATGTAAGCACTGAAAAACACACTACAGTGTGAATATGAACGCACAAAAGTCGGGTGATCGTACAAATGTCTGGTGGGAGCACAGAAGTCTGTCGAGCACAGGAAATCCTGAACATGAACGCATGATAGTGTGAACATGATGCACAATAATGTGAACATGAACGCACGAAAGTCTGGACTTGAGTTCTTTCGTGTTGGTAGGTCTGGACAGACAGGTTTCCGCCTGACACCCCAACCAAGGCAGCCAGTGATTTAATCCTGTCTCATTTTATCCGGGGACATAGCAACGCCTACTTTTCGTCTAGCAGGCAATTGCAAAACTGAAAATTTTGACTTCTAGAAGTTTCATACCTCGGTCAGGCCTATATTCTCACTTTTTTCAAAAAAAAAACCAGACAAATGTTCTGTGATCCAAACTGCAGATCGCAGATCACCTTGTGGTCACGGTTCATAACTACTTTATTAGATGCTAAAAAATCGGAGAGCTTAATCGAAACACGAATATCCAAAATGAGGATATTAAGTTGCTATTTTTGAAGAATTCACTCTTGAGGTCAACCACATTCCTTAAACGTAATATATTGGTCACTTCTTTGACAAAATGGTGTCAAATCTTGATTTCTGGGCTTCCAATAACTCCCTTCGACTCCCTCGTAATATGTAATGTTTGCGGTAGTTCGTAATAAACTCAAGTAATTAACAGAGACAAATGTATCAAAATTTTTAACAATGTATAAAAAATGGGTAGGGATATTGAAATTGGAGAAGCAGAATAAAAGAACTGTGGTCAAAATGGGAAACTTGTTCCAATGCTTTTTATTCATTTTGTCGACTATAGTTCGGTAAACTGATAGAAAGTTGACAACTACAGATCCTCGACAAAAGTTATTTCTTGATGCTATTAGTTTTGTTTATAAAACAACGTTGTAAATTGATTGCATCGAATACTAATATAACAAACATCTATGGAGAGGAAGAACAAAAAAGAATTAAAAACAATAAAGAATTAAAAACAAATTCTATAATAATTCTTCCGCAGAGAGCGTACCAAAATGCTTTACTTCTTTTAACCGTCCGGAATATTGACTGTCCTTCATCTCAAAAGAAGTCTTTCTTCTATTTAACGTTGGGACCACGAAAATAATTCCCAATGATATTAAATGGGATGCTAGACTGTGTATTAAAGCCCCTAAACATGTTTGTATTTTGTAAATCAATTCATAAACCTGGGTACAGCAGGTTATCTAATTAAATCGTTTCTCTTTACTGACAAAAAACTAAAAGCTTCAAGTAAGGCCAGTCTATGAGTTTCACTTTATTGTTGTCATAGCCCTAGTTGAGAAGAGCGAACAAAAAGGACGAAAATTTTGTAATAAATGCTGGGTATGTTCAGTTTCAAAACACAAGAAAGCGTCGGTGCATTTGGTTTCTTCGGTATTTTCGGTTTTGAAGGTAAGATGAAATTGGTATCGTCGTTTTTGGACGCAAGAGAGATTCGGTACGTTCGGTTTTAGAAACTTTAGCATGTTCGGTTTCGAACAAAGGAGACCTGTGGTATGTTTGGTTTTTAAATGTGAGAGATCATCGGTATGATCGGTAATTAAATGTAAGAGATCACGGTATGTTCGGTTTTAGATGTCAAAAATGTCGGTATTTTCATAGGAAAATATAAATTTTCTGTTTATAAATTAGTCAAAAGTTATTATACCGTTCTGTTTGCAGAGTTTCAAACGTACTTCTTTGAGAAAAATTCTGAAAGAATGTGAAAAACGTTTGAAAATTCTTCTCTGCTGGTTATCAAAACTAATTGAACGATTATAAATTTTTTTAATCTTTTTAATTCAAAAACGTAATATACTTGTTGAACTTTGAAGAGAACTCTGTTGAATAATTCGCATTCACGGAGTTTTGATATACTTTCTCGTAGTTAACATGCAAAGTTTTTGACGATTGGTTAGAAACAAACTCTATATTAATTCTTTTTCCGCAGAGCGAGTACCGAATTGCTAAATTTCTTTTAAGCCTCCCGAACGTTGAATGTCAATCATCTCAAAGATACCCACCTTTTTTCTGCGGTCTGCCTTACTAGTCTTCGGTTAAAATCCAGAAAACATAATTTCAAGGTATTTCTCTGAACATTGTCGAATCTCTCTTACGTTTAAAACTGACAATACCAAATCTCTCTTACATTAAAAAAACGGCGATACCGAACCTCTTTTAGATTTAAAAACGATGATAACGATACTACATCTTTCTTATGTTGAAAACCGAACAGAAACGTTGATACAGTCTTAAAAACTCGTAGGAAATTTTGTCGTTTTTGGCTAGAAAGGCAATCACACTGATGATTTCTTATGCTTAAATACCGAAGAGTTCTCGAGTAGGGAGTAGTAGAGCAAAATAGAACAATTTTCTAAAGCTTTTTAAAGTTGAGCAAAAACAATGAATTGCCATTAGGCTTTTTTTAACAAAAATTTAACCCCATAAATGATTTAACGGAGCCCAAGGATTCAAAAATTATAATTTGTGGCGTCAAAATAACTGGTTTCATTTTTCTCTTGAGCCCTAAAAACTGCATTTTATGTCTTTTTTCGTCAAACTGTTCGAAAGACATAATCTTTTTTATACGAGTACTGTTTCCTAGTGATTGTTTAGTTAATGAAATTTGATCGTGCATTGTCTCGCCCAATGGCTGAACTTGGTTGCCCTGAACATGAATTATATGTGAATTCAGATATATGCAAAACTGTGTAAAAATTGTGCAAAATTGTGCTAAAATGTCTTCATAGATATATTTAGGCCAGGTCTCGTCATCTCTTCTTTCAATGATGATTGGAAAGAGATAAACAACCAATTTCACTATGGTAAAAGTGTTGTTCAAAAACGACACAGTTCGTTGACAAAACTGTGCTAAAATTATACTGATTTCTTCTGCCCGTAGCATATCACCAAAGACGATCAGGTCTGATTCAGAAAAACATTGGGGAAAGTCCCAGGCCTGATTCAGACTCAAATCAGGTCATATAGAAGGCTGCAATTTATTTTTCAAATTTACAAATTTTTGTAAAATTATTCATTTTTCACAGTGCTTTACACCAATGAGCAAAACAGCGATTTTTGTTAAAAAACTACTGTTCTTCAAAATTTCGGCTAATGGGAACGCAGAGACAAATCTTGTAATCGAATAGTTAAATTAGAAATAGTGGTTGACAACTGTGGCGATTAACACAAAATTCAGTCCCTGTTTATTACCCCAAATTACCGCGCTTTTACATTCATGGTGATCATATTTAATTTATAACTTCCTTGACTTCTTATGACATCCGATCTTAACTAGCTATCTACTCTGATAATTTACTTCATTAAAAGATCAAGGGTCAACATACCACATATAACAATGTGAAAAATTGCGGACAAATCAGGTGTAAATAGCACGTGTTAGCTCCTTGTTGCATTAACTCATTTCAAAAATAACCAAGATATAAATCAGCACGTGGATTGAGCTACTTATATCTTTTCATACTTTAAACAATTAACATTATATTTTCAATACTCCTATCATGTTAAGTGTTTCTTCCGAGAAGGACATCACGAAAAAGTGATACTTTGGTCCTCCCCAATGCTTTTGTGAGTGTGTCTGCCGGCATGCGATCGGTAGGTAATTAGTTTAGCTCTAATAGTCGACTTTCGACTACATTCTGAATGAAGTGCACTTTTAATGCAAAGTGCTTTGTCTTTCCGTGATTCATCGAATTATTATTAAGAGCAATACAAGCTTGATTGTCTACAAAGACGTTTACTGACTGCTGGATTTCTAAATCTAATTCTCGTAGTAGGTTTACTAAATGTACTGCTTCCTTACTTGCCTCGACAACGGTGTTAAGCTCAGCTTCAGCTGTTGAGGTAGATACACACTTTTGTAACTTTGCACCTGAACTAGACCACAACTAGACCACCACCCCACAACTGATTGCACCTGAACCATTATTAAGTTTAAAACAAAAGCCACTTTTACTTTTTCTATTGTCTATGTTGCCTGCCCAATCTGAGTCTGAAAATCCTGTTAACTCCAGTTTCTCACTTTTTCTAAAAACCATATTCTCTGATTTTGTCCCTTTTAGGTAACGTAAACACCCTTTTGCAGCGTTCTAATACCGCTTTCCAGTATTTTGAATAAAAGAACTTAATAAATTAGCTGCGTGCGCAATCCCACTATACCCCTGTAGTCACATGATTGCACTTCTCTATGCTCTTTGTGGCTATTTCTGGTGAATCTAATTTTGACAGTTTCAGGCTAACATCTAATGGTGTTTCCAGTGTTTTCGATTCGCTCATGTTAAACTTCTCTAGCAATTTTTCTACATAAGCTTCTTGTTTTAGCTTTATCTCGTTTTCTGTTTGCTCAAATTTTATATTTAAGAACCAACAAAGATCTCCATATCTGCTAATTTGAAATCGCTCACTAACTTTTTTTTAAAGTTTTCACAAAAGTCTTTCTACATTCCTAATATCACCATATCATCTACCCAAAGCCACACTAGTCGCTCATTAGCATCTTCACTTTTCTTAATGAAAAGACACTCATCTTGAATAGCCGCTGTGAAACCTAATTGTCTGAAAATTATTTCATTGTTAAGTACCAATTTCTATCGGACTGTTTCAATCCATATAAACTTTTCCTCAACTTACAAAATAATGGATTTTCTTGCTTGTCAAATTTCTCGAACCTTTCGGGCTGTTGCTTGAAGATTTCTTCTTCGATGTCAGCGTTTAGGTATGCTGTTTTGATATCCGTTTCTTTCACTTTGGTGTTTTTATATAGTGCGTAGCTTATCAGTACACGAATTGTTGAGAGGCGTGTTGTTGGTGAGTATGTTTCGTGTTAATTGCGACCTGGAACTTGGTTAAATCATTTTGCTACGAATCTTGCCTTATACCTTGTTACCTCCCCGCTAGGACCAAACTTAAGAGCAAAGTGCCAGCTGCTACCAATGGGTCAAATTCCTTTGTTCTCTACCAGTTCCCAGGTTTTATTTTCAACTATTCAGTTGTACTCCAATTTCATTGCTTCGTACCAGTTTTTATCCCCAATTGCTTCATCAATAGACTTCGTTGTTCACAATTTCACCAAGAAAGACTACCGGGTTTAAATCTCTATCACTATCTGACTGATGCTTGTTGACTATCTCCTCCTTCAATTATTTAACTTCAATAAAAATTTTGCTTTCGTTGAAGGTAACATTCCGAGATTTTCCAACCTTAAAGACCCCTTTGTCATTTCGAATACCTATCAGATAAGTCTTACTATTGTCTGAAGACCTAAAAAATATTCCTTTGTGAGAAGTTCTATCAATCTTAACTCGAAAATTTTTTTCAACATGGACAAAAGCTGAATAACCAAACAATTTGATAGACTCTAAGTTAAGTTTCTTCTTGTACATTGCCTCAAAAGGTGTCTTTTTAATACCTGAATGGAAACAAAAGTTTTTACACTTGCCATATTAAGTGCATATGGCCAATACTCTTTTTCTAAACCTGACTGCTCTAAAAGGCATCTAGCCATTGGGGTGACTGTCCCCCGATTGCTCTCAACTTTTCCGTTTTCTTTTGGTGTGTACGGTGCCAAGAACTCAATTCTTACAACTTTTTGTCTACATAATTTTTTTATGTCATTGGAGACATATTCCCCTGCACCGTCGAAAACTAAGGTTCCTGGTTGTCCTATGTCTGCAAAGAACTGTTCAACTTTTTCAAAAGCCTCGTCCCTTGACCTCAAAAATTAAAGTTTCTGATATCTGCTAAAACTATCCACGATCCCTATTGCATACCTGTGGCCATCGACGGCTTCCGGTTGGATTGGCCCTAAAATGTCAGTATGGACAATTTCTAGGGCTTCGCTGGCTCTTGTTCCTGAGTATTTTGGTACTGGAAGTTTCTCTGATTTATTTAGCTGACATGTTTCACAGTTTGTTAAGTTGTGCTCGCTTAGCTTTAGTCCTACTGCATGATCTTTTAGTTTTTATATGTCCTCAACATTAACATGGCCCAAACGCTTATGCCACAAACTAAGGGGATCTCCGTTTGCTAAATTGCACTGCTCTGAGATTTCTTCGTAATCAATGTTGTTCCAGATAAAGAAACTATCTCTTTCCTCAAAAGGGAAAATTGCTCCGTTCTTAGTTCGTATTTCTAAAGTTCTACCAAATATAACCTCATTGCCTGTTGCTCTAAATTTTGACACTGATACCAGATTTCTTCTGTTGTTCGGAACAAGCAACGCATTACTTAATCTTAGTTTTCGCTCTGAACCATTGGAATCCAAAACCCTAATTTCAACTGTTCCTTTCTGACTAATTAAATTTTTACTGCTGTTTGCATTAGTGATGGTACCCGAATATTCCTTGTCTATATCTATGAATAAACTTTTGTCTTTGATCATATGACTGGTAGAACTTGAGTCCAAAACTAGCTCATTTGCAAGGTTTTTTTGACGTTTGAAAGAAGGAAAAGATCTCTTCTTCCTCTTCTTACTCTAAATTCTGCTCCTCAACTAAATTTTGCGAGCCCTTTCTTTTTGGATCTCCTGTTTTGACTTACAAACTTTTTCACAGGTTTCTGCTGCCTTCTACAAAATTTAACAATATGTCCGTGCTCACCACAATTAAAACATTTTATTGGGAAAGCTTTGGTTTGTTCATGAGTCGTTTTCTTAAGCCTACATTCTTTTGCTATATGTCCCATTTTCTGGTAGTTGAATTATTTCACGTTTTTTATTAAAGAAAACGCTCTCTGTTTCTGTTTTCACATTTTCATTATCGAAATTAATCAGGTCAAGCTTAATTTGCTCTAGAGTTTTCTCGTCTTTGCTGTAGTTCACGAGTGTTTCGAAGTTTTCATATTCCTTCGGAAGCCCTTTTAGAATTATTGAAATAAACATTTTTTCACTAATCCCTTCATTCACTCTTGTTAAATTGTATTGCATATCATCTGCTCTGGTGAGATAATCTACTATAATCTCACTTGAAGTCTTTTTAAGGCTCGTTAATTGTGCAATCAATTTATGTAGCTGAGCTCTCGAAACTTTTGAAGCGTTTACACAATACGTCCCAAGCTCTAGTGCCATCACCCTTATGTGGTCTAAGAAAAAGGATTGATGTTTTGTCTAAAGCCTGAACTAACTCGTACCACAAAGTCTTCTTTTTCTCTTCTAATTCTTCCCGCCCATTTTCTATAGCTTGCCTGCGCTGCTCCTCCGATGATTTATTTGTAACCGTTTGCATATAATCTAGATAGGTGGCTTCTCCACTGAGAACTTTACCAAGTTTAAGAGAGTGCACACGAGCCTCACACTGTTCAGCAAAATACAAGAAATCATTCTCATGCCCGCTGAATACCAATCTTTCTGATTTTGCGCTCATTGTTAGGCCTTCCTTACTTTCGTTTAATTTCCGTTCGTCTAAAACTAACTCGTTAACTTTAATTTTTCCCTACTGAACCAAAAACTTATGCTGCCCCAACAAATCTGCCCTTTGTTTTTCTAAGCTAGTACTGCTCTAGGTAAATATTCTTTCGTAAATATTCTTTCGGGCTGTGAAAAAAATCTTGTTCGAACTTAGATCAAAACTCCTTCCCTTTCTACAGCGTTTTTTAATCTGTTGCCTGTTGGCGGCTTTGTTACAGGGCAACAAAGCAGTGAGTCGTTATGTTTTTGAATCCAAAAACTGCTTTATAGCACCAGATTAGCACTTGTTGTATATGGTAGCACTGTTAGAGAAACAGAAAAAACACTAAGCAAAAGAGTTTGGTCGACTAAACTAATCTAGAAGTTGGTGTTCTGTTCGAGTTCTGTAATATCCTAGACAAAATTGAATGCAGGACACTGACCCTGAGCCAGGGTTTTTCTGCCGCGATTAAACACGATGAGAATACCAACACCCTCCGAGGATAATGTACTCGAACCCTAATCCTAGTCCTATTTATGAAATGTTTACCACCAATTTATGTCTCTTTCAACCAAACTTGTATCTTACAGAAGCACAGCACACACAATTGAAGATGAATAGTTGTTTAAGCTGAGCTGTTCTCAGCTATACTAAGCAATCCTGGTTCTCCGACAGCTCTGTTATACAATTGAACCTCCGCGCTCTTTACTGATCCCCCACAACAGCTCCAATGACTCTTGACTTCACGAGCAGAATCCACTGCTTAGCGACACACACTTAGCACTCCACGATTGAAGTCCCCCAACCATGTACACAAGCTCTCGACTCCACAGATGCTGTCCCCCAACCAGCTACACAAGCTGTTCACTTCACAAATAAAGTCCCCCTACCAGTTACACAAGCTTCCACCTCCACAATTGAAGTCCCCGAACCAGTTACACAAGCTTCCAACTCCACAAATGAAGTCCCCCAACCATTTATGCAAGCTTCCAACTCCAAATATGAAGGCCCTCAACCAGCCACACAAGCTTCTTACTCTTGCTTTTTCTGGTCTCATTTGGCCACTTCTTGACTACAAGGCTTGTCTCTCCTTGTCCTCTGTGTCTTCCTCCCCCAGTGATTTCAGCGACCCTCTTATTTAGCAAAGAAGTGCAGCAACAATGTTTTTTTATTTACGAGGGGGGGGGGTCGATTATTTAACTTAGAAAAGCTCTGGGCCCATAACCTGTCGGCTAATGGGAAGGCAGAGACAAATATTGTAAACGAAGAGTTAAATTAGAAATAGTGGTTGACAACTGTAGCGATTAACACAAAATTCAGTCCCTATTTATTACCCCAAATTGACGCTCTTTTACATTCATGGTGATCATATTTAATTTATAACTTCCTTGACTTCTTATGACATCCGATCTTAACTAGCTATCTACTCTGATAATTTACTTCATTAAAAGATCAAGGGTCAACATACCACATATAACAATGTGAAAAGTTGCGGACAAATCAGGTGTAAATAGCACGTGTTAGCTCCTTGTTGCATTAACTCATTTCAAAAATAACCAAGATATAAATCAGCACGTGGATTGAGGTACCTATATCTTTTCATACTTTAAACAATTAACATTATATTTTCAATACAAAAAGGGACTACTTCAACTCTCACCGGTAGTTTCAAAATTTTGCAGTTAACGTTTTGAGTTGACCCTTCAAAAAATTTGATCTTAATAGATCACCAAGCTGCCGAGAAGTTCTCAAAAATCGTCTAATTCTAATCAAAAACTGCACTTTTCTTTGTAAAATTATGTTGCTGCAAAGAGTACCATTTTTTAAAAAAAACTCCTTTTTCTTTAAAAAATCCAGGATTGTTTATCAGAAAAACTCATTGAATTAAAGTCAAAATAATTTAAACATTAAATCATACTAATAAACAACTATTTTGAGCGTGGATTGCTCATCTTTGAGCGTAGATTGCTAGATTGCTCAGCTCCATTCAAAATAAAGTTAAAGATTTTTCAAATGATTACAATAGCAGCCTTCTAGGAGAAGAATTTTGACACTGCAACACCCCCTAAAGTTATATCAGCATATAGCAGCTTCCTTCAACAAAACCAAACAAAAAGTCAAAAGAGGTAACTGTAAAACATTAGTACTAAAGAGAGGTAACATTAAAAACTTACTAATCAATTTGTAAATATTTTTTTCGATGTTTTCCTAAACAGCACAACAAACGATCTTAATGAATTCAAAATCTATAAATGCTAAAAACGTCTTCTGAAAGCAAATATTTTTTTTGTTATAATCGAAGCTTTTGATGTGAAATTAACACAAGTCATGTTGTAGCATCAGAGTCTTTAATGCCAGTTTAACTTCGCTAATTTACAGAAAAAATGCCTCAATTAAATTTTCTGCTGTCTTTTGAGCTGTCATTTTTGAGAGTTATACTGCAGTATTACAACAAAGTTGAAGAAAAATTTTATGCAGTAATGCTTTTTGAGGAACTAATTAAAGCGTCATATAGACATGATAACAAGCGTCATAACAACTTAATATCTTCCTTACTTAAAAAATTTGATCAAAAGAAAATTTAGTTTCCAATTACAAGTTAAGTTACATTCTTAACAAAACTGCACTGCGAAATGAAAACAAAATTAGCTATGACAGTGGGAAACTTACTGTCTAAAAACAGTGGGGCTTAATAAACAGCAAGGCTTCGTATCATTCCGCTTTCCTTGTCCCAAATTCTCAGATCTCGACAAAATTTTTTATAAAAAAATACCTTTTTTGCCTTACTAAAGAAAAGCGTTGAGAGGAGATTTGATATATCAAAGAATTATCATATATGAAACTTTGGAACGAGGATCCCTTGTTTGCGTGCTGAATGTTATTTTGTGGTGGAAAAACACTCTGAAGCTAGAAAAAGGGCTGATCCAGTTAGATCACTCCACTAATTTGGTTGTTTTTTTTAATATAAAAAAAGCAGTCACCTCCTTAAGCTTTTTAGCATTGATGCACCACTAAGGCATTGTTTTAAACTGCCCCAGGTTCCTTGGCGTGCCAATAGGCACGTTGAAAGGAAATGTACCTCACAAAAAAGGCTGTAAAACAAGAGAAACGTCTTGTGAAGATTTTCCATGCGATATATGTAGAAGCAATTGTACTGCATTTAGAATAAAATGCTTCAAGTGTTTCAAATGGTTTCACGTTAACTGCACATATCTATCAGATAAAAATTTTAAACACTGGGAAATTTAATGAATGTTTTTTGGGCCTGTCTACATTGTCGATCTCAAGTCGTGATTCCCCAAGATCAGTCAAACATTGAAGATGAGCTGTCTCAAAAAATTGAAGATATGAAAAACAACTTGAAATCTGAGATAGAATCATTCAAAACTGAAGTTCGCGATTGCTTTAGAACTGCTACCACTTCCGAACCAGAAAAACAACTCTCTTCAAAAGCATCATGTGACAACAATAAAACTCACTCAAAAGATTGAAAACCAAAACAAAAAAACGAATTCGTCCTTTTTGGAGGTGCTGAGAAACCTAAAATTGATACGGGAGCAACTTAATTTGTAAAAGTGATCAGCTAAAATGAGAAACAAGAATTAGATTGATCAGTCTTGTGGAATTGAAAAAATCATGGTTAAAGATATTTTCCGACTTGAAAAAATTGACGAAGCAGCAAAAAAACACGTCCAATTGTAGTTATGTTGAAAAATCCTGGAACTTTCAACAGCTCTTCATTCCGAAACAAAAATTGAAGGCAAAAAAGGTTTTTGTAAAAGCATTCTTATCGAAAGAAGACTGGGAGAAGGAAAAGAAGCTACATGTCTCTTGTTTCAAAACTGCTCAAAAACTGAGCGTTAACAGATCAGAAACCAAAAGTAGATCAAGTATGCGGTTCGTCAAAAACCACACAAAAACACGTCCATTTGTAATTATCATGACAAATTCCTGGAACTTTCAACAGGTCCTGATTTCGAATAAAAATATAAATGCTCAAAAGATTTTTCTAAAAGCCTTCTTATCGAAAGAAGATTGGGAGAAGGAAAAGAAGCTACAAGTCTTTTTTTTTCAAAACTGCTAAAAAACTGAGCATTAACAGATCAGAAATCAAAATTAGGTCAAAAGCGCTGTTCGGCAAAAACCAGTGCATAGACACAACCCTATCAGTAGACAAACATGTCAGAAGCTAGGTAATCACACAACCTCACGTTCATGACCGGCGGGCAACAAATTACGGTCAATTTTAACAATTGACCGCGGACTTGTTCAATACATCTTTCTAAAGGAACATTATATTGACATACTTTGATTAACAAAACATGGTTTATAGACGAAATAATAAATTCAGATACTTTCTCAACGCAGCATTTTTTCTATGCAGTCAAGAAGAGATAGAAAAGTTGAAACTCACGGTAGTACTCTTATTGCTCACAAAAAACTTTTGTTTCAATGAAGACACAGAAATTGAAACAAACTTAGATTTTTATTAATTTCCGCTTATTTCCTGAACGACTTTTTATTTTCTTTTTGATTCTTAGTCCTTTTTTGATTCTAGTACTCGGAAAAATACTGATGTCGTTTTAAAACTTGAAAAACTGACTGCTATACATTTTTCAGCTGGAATGACTACGGATATGCATCTTAGAAGAAGTAAAATTTATTGAACCTTTGATCAATACTTAACTCAAACTGCTGTCCCGACGTTTTACTATGCAATAATCTCTAGCAATGTGATTTTTCTCAGCAGACATTTTCGTCAGATGCACAAGAAAAGAACAAAAATCTCTCTTCCAAAAACTTACTATCAAGAAGGCAGATAGGCAATTATTCATGTCTCATTTTGAAATCCCCACTATGTTGAACAGGTGTCCCAATGACCTGATACATTGTTTTTATTCAGATTTTTTATAATGCTTGCGAAGATTTAATACATCATGCAACAAAACGTTAGCTTGCAAAACCCTCTTACAATTTTCTTATAGTGCTCACTTGGAAAACAAGTTGAAGACGCTGAGGGAAACAAAAAGAAGATTGGAGAGAGTTAGAAATTTACTGTGTTGCTTAAGGATAAACAAAATTTTCATCGAGGGTTTCTGTATTGACACAAAAGATGATGCATACAAATTTGTGCGCAAACTAATTCAAGAACAAACTTTCTCTTCAATTTATAGCGATATAATGCTAAAATTGTTGCGTCTGAAACAGCCCAATCAGAACTTTTCTGTACGATATCACTTTCAACGCAATTGAAGTGCTAGAAAAAATATCACCAATTAATTCTGGCGTCGTTTCTTATTATCAGATAACACCATTACTAATTAAATACTCAGCGCCGTACGTCATAAACCGTATATTAATTTTTTTTGGTTGCATTTTTAACGCTTACAAGTTTTTTAATGTCTGGAGAAACGTAAACGTGCGTTCTCATCACAAAAATGGTAGCAAACTGGATATTAGAAATTACAGACCAATTGTAAAGCTCTGAAATTTCTATTGTCTTTCAAGGAAGATTTTACAAACAAGTTAAGAAAACAGTTGAAAAGGCAGCCATGCGCTGCGCAAAAAGATTTTTGGCCATTCCAACCATCAGTAACTCAATTGTTACTAAAATGTGATAACTTATATGAAACCTCAGATGACATTTCATCCCCGCAAAAGGTTTACTTGGATATTGCCAAATATTTAATACAATTACTTTTGATATTGCTCTTCAAAAGCTCAATCATTTTGTAATTGATGAAAATCTTTTGAATTTTTTTTTGCTTTGTATCTTGTTACTCGACAACAGAGAGTAAAAATGCAGACAGTCACACAATTTTCTCCCAAATTTCGAGCGGTGGTCCTCAGGGATCAATATTTGCTGTATCATTGCACTCCGTGTACATAAATGAACTACCTGATTAACATATTAATAATATGCCGATGATTCAAAAATGCCGATGATTCGAAAATATTTGTCCAGATTTCAGGATAAGAAGGGCATCATTTTGATATAAATAGAGCCGTTGATCTGGCTCAAACAATTAAACTTCAACTTTGACAAATACAACATTCTCGAGTTCTTATACAAAAATACATATGATTCGTCCACAGTGTTGTTTGTATAAGGTATTGGTATCAAGGAACGAAAAACAAATTAAAGACTTCGGAATTATTTTTACGTCCAATATGTCTTAGAATTATCCGCTCGATATGACCATACAGAAAGGATGTCAGAAATTGAATCATCCAAGACGCGCAATACCCTGCATCACAACAGAAACTGTCTGTCAAATGCACATTGGTGAAAACTTATGTATTTTCTTCGGGCTTTTATGCATCAAATGTCTGGAACCTAGGACATCTGTATCATCAACGCTTGAAAAGACTGCAAAGATCATGTTTAAAATTGATAACTTGCCATTCAATTTTGGGTTAGAAGGAATGGGTTAATAGATTCATTCTTTTGCCAATCTGTTATTTTCTAGTTTCTAAAAACCATTATCTGCCTAATATGAATTCACTGGGCTTAAATTCTATGAATGGCTCAGGCCACTGTTCAAAATTTTTCGGTTGTGCAAAGACCAGATCAAATGAAATATTTTTTATCGAAGCCAGAAAAAATTCTTTGGCTCAACTAAACAGTTCTCCTAACTATTCACCACATAAAAAACCATATCAGTTTCGAAGAGAATTGAAAAACTTTTTTGAAGGAAAATTAGTGAATAGATTACCCTTCAGGGTGAAAAAATTTCGATAAATTTTAATTACTGAAACTTGATTTTGCCCTAATCTGGGGACTACCAAGCTGGTTGTAACTATGTTTGGTTGAATTTATTATATTATTAACTTTATTAAGGAGAATCAACTTCTTTAAAGAGCTTGAAGCAAATTTTCATCAAAATTATAAAAACCGCTTTTCCATAAAAGCTGAAGATCTCAAAAGTGAGCTTTGAGAGCAAATTAATAAATATATGGACATCAAATTATGTGAAAACAGGCCACTTTCTCTCCGTGTCTCCGTTTTATAAGGTTGATGACTTTTTGTGAAAGAATCTGATTTTATATAGGACTTAAAAGAACCCAGGTTGAGGTCCCAGACGGAAAGTCGATATGTCCAGACCCAGATGAACGCACGACGGGGGTGTCGTGCGTTCAAATTTACATGGTCTGGAAACAAGGAAAAACGAACGAAAGTCTGATCATGAACGCACGAATAGTCTGGTGAACGCACGAAAGTCTGATCATGAACGCACGAATAGTCTGGTGAACGCACGAAAGTCTGATCATGAACGCACGAATAGTCTGGTGAACGCACGAAGGTCTGATGAACGCACGAAAGTCTGGTGAACGCACGAAAGTCTGGTGAACGCACGACTAAGATGCACCACTAAGGCATTGTTTTAAACTGCCCCAGGTTCTTTGGCGTGCCAATAGGCACGTTGAAAGGAAATGTACCTCACAAAAAAGGCTGTAAAACAAGAGAAACGTCTTGTGAAGATTTTCCATGCGATATATGTAGAAGCAATTGTACTGCATTTAGAATAAAATGCTTCAAGTGTTTCAAATGGTTTCACGTTAACTGCACATATCTATCAGATAAAAATTTTAAACACTGGGAAATTTAATGAATGTTTTTTGGGCCTGTCTACATTGTCGAGCTCAAGTCGTGATTCCCCAAGATCAGTCAAACATTGAAGATGAGTTGTCTCAAAAAATTGAAGATATGAAAAACAACTTGAAATCTGAGATAGAATCATTCAAAACTGAAGTTCGCGATTGCTTTAGAACTGCTAACACTTCCGAACCAGAAAAACAACTCTCTTCAAAAGCATCATGTGACAACAATAAAACTCACTCAAAAGATTGAAAATCAAAACAAAAAAACGAATTCGTCCTTTTCGGAGGTGCTGAGAAACCTAAAACTGATACGGGAGCAACTTATTTTGTAAAAGTGATCAGCTAAAATGAGAAACAAGAATTAGATTGATCAGTCTTGTGGAATTGAAAAAATCATGGTTAAAGATATTTTCCGACTTGAAAAAATTGACGAAGCAGCAAAAAAAACACGTCCAATTGTAGTTATGTTGAAAAATCCTGGAACTTTCAACAGCTCTTCATTCCGAAACAAAAATTGAAGGCAAAAAAGGTTTTTGTAAAAGCATTCTTATCGAAAGAAGACTGGGAGAAGGAAAAGAAGCTACATGTCTCTTGTTTCAAAACTGCTCAAAAACTGAGCGTTAACAGATCAGAAACCAAAAGTAGATCAAGTATGCGGTTCGTCAAAAACCACACAAAAACACGTCCATTTGTAATTATCATGACAAATTCCTGGAACTTTCAACAGCTCTTCATTCCGAAACAAAAATTGAAGGCAAAAAAGGTTTTTGTAAAAGCATTCTTATCGAAAGAAGACTGGGAGAAGGAAAAGAAGCTACATGTCTCTTGTTTCAAAACTGCTCAAAAACTGAGCGTTAACAGATCAGAAACCAAAAGTAGATCAAGTATGCGGTTCGTCAAAAACCACACAAAAACACGTCCATTTGTAATTATCATGACAAATTCCTGGAACTTTCAACAGGTCCTGATTTCGAATAAAAATATAAATGCTCAAAAGATTTTTGTAAAAGCCTTCTTATCGAAAGAAGATTGGGAGAAGGAAAAGAAGCTACAAGTCTTTTTTTTTCAAAACTGCTAAAAAACTGAGCATTAACAGATCAGAAATCAAAATTAGGTCAAAAGCGCTGTTCGGCAAAAACCAGTGCATAGACACAACCCTATCAGTAGACAAACATGTCAGAAGCTAGGTAATCACACAACCTCACGTTCATGACCGGCGGGCAACAAATTACGGTCAATTTTAACAATTGACCGCGGACTTGTTCAATACATCTTACTAAAGGAACATTATATTGACATACTTTGATTAACAAAACATGGTTTATAGACGAAATAATAAATTCAGATACTTTCTCAACTCAGCATTTTTTTATGCAGTCAAGAAGAGATAGAAAAGTTGAAACTCACGGTAGTACTCTTATTGCTCACAAAAAACTTTTGTTTCAATGAAGCCACAGAAATTGAAACAAACTTTGATTTTTATTAATTTCCGCTTATTTCCTGAACGACTTTTTATTTTCTTTTTGATTCTTAGTCCTTTTTTGATTCTAGTACTCGGAAAAATACTGATGTCGTTTTAAAACTTGAAAAACTGACTGCTATACATTTTTCAGCTGGAATGACTACGGATATGCATCTTAGAAGAAGTAAAATTTATTGAATCTTTGATCAATACTTAACTCAAACTGCTGTCCCGACGTTTTACTATGCAATAATCTCTAGCAATGTGATTTTTCTCAGCAGACATTTTCGTCAGATGCACAAGAAAAGAACAAAAAACTCTCTTCCAAAAACTTACTATCAAGAAGGCAGATAGGCAATTATTCATGTCTCATTTTGAAATCCCCACTATGTTGAACCAGTGTCCCAATGACCTGATACATTGTTTTTATTCAGATTTTTTATAATGCTTGCGAAGATTTAATACATCATGCAACAAAACGTTAGCTTGCGAAACCCTCTTACAAGTTTTCTCATAGTGCTCACTTGGAAAACAAGTTGAAGACGCTGAGGGAAACAAAAAGAAGATTGGAGAGAGTTAGAAATTTACTGTGTTGCTTAAGGATAAACAAAATTTTCATCGAGGGTTTCTGTATTGACACAAAAGATGATGCATACAAATTTGTGCGCAAACTAATTCAAGAACAAACTTTCTCTTCACTTTATAGCGATATAATGCTAAAATTGTTGCGTCTGAAACAGCCCAATCAGAACTTTCTGTACGATATCACTTTCAACGCAATTGAAGTGCTAGAAAAAATATCACCAATTAATTCTGGCGTCGTTTCTTATTATCAGATAACACCATTACTAATTAAATACTCAGCGCCGTACGTCATAAACCGTATATTAATTTTTTTTGGTTGCATTTTTAACGCTTACAAGTTTTTTAATGTCTGGAGAAACGTAAACGTGCGTTCTCATCACAAAAATGGTAGCAAACTGGATATTAGAAATTACAGACCAATTGTAAAGCTCTGAAATTTCTATTGTCTTTCAAGGAAGATTTTACAAACAAGTTAAGAAAACAGTTGAAAAGGCAGCTATTTGCTGCGCAACATGGTTTTTGGCCATTCCAACCATCAGTAACTCAATTGTTACTAAATTGTGATAACTTATATGAAACCTCAGATGACATTTCATCCCCGCAAAAGGTTTACTTGGATATTGCCAAATATTTAATACAATTACTTTTAATATTGCTCTTCAAAAGCTCAATCATTTTGTAATTGATGAAAATCTTTTGAATTTTTTTTTTTGCTTTGTATCTTGTTACTCGACAACAGAGAGTAAAAATGCAGACAGTCACACAATTTTCTCCCAAATTTCGAGCGGTGGTCCTCAGGGATCAATATTTGCTGTATCTTTGCACTCCGTGTACATAAATGAACTACCTGATTAACATATTAATAATATGCCGATGATTCAAAAATGCCGATGATTCGAAAATATTTGTCCAGATTTCAGGATAAGAAGGGCATCATTTTGATATAAATAGAGCCATTGATTTGGCTCAAACAATTAAACTTCAACTTTGACAAATACAACATTCTCGAGTTCTTATACAAAAATACATATGATTCGTCCACAGTGTTGTTTGTATAAGGTATTGGTATCAAGGAACGAAAAACAAATTAAAGACCTCGGAATTATTTTTACGTCCAATATGTCTTAGAATTATCCGCTCGATATGACCATACGGAAAGGATGTCAGAAATTGAATCATCCAAGACGCGCAATACCCTGCACCACAACAGAAACTGTCTGTCAAATGCACATTGGTGAAAACTTATGTATTTTCTTCGGGCTTTTATGCATCAAATGTCTGGAACCTAGGACATCTGTATCATCAACGCTTGAAAAGACTGCAAAGATCATGTTTAAAATTGATAACTTGCCACTCAATTTTGGGTTAGAAGGAATGGGTTAATAGATTCATTCGAAATCGGCTTTTGCCAATCTGTTATTTTCTAGTTTCTAAAGACCCTTATCTGCCTAACATGAATTCACTGGGCTTAAATTCTATGAATGGCTCAGGCCACTGTTCAAAATTGATCGGTTGTGCAAAGACCAGATCAAATGAAATGTTTTTTATTGAAGCCAGAAAAAATTCTTTGGCTCATTAAACAGTTCTCCTAACTATTCACCACATAAAAAACCATATCAGTTTCGAAGAGAATTGAAAAACTTTTTTGAAGGAAAATCAGTGAATAGATTACCCTTCAGGGTGAAAAAATTTCGATAAATTTTAGTTACTGAAACTTGATTTTGCCCTAATCTGGGGACTACCAAGCTGGTTGTAACTATGTTTGGTTGAATTTATTATATTATTAACTTTATTAAGGAGAATCAACTTCTTTAAAGAGCTTGAAGCAAATTTTCATCAAAATTATAAAAACCGCTTTTCCATAAAAGCTGAAGATCTCAAAAGTGAGCTTTGAGAACAAATTAATAAATATATGGACATCAAATTATGTGAAAACAGGCCACTTTCTCTCCGTGTCTCCGTTTTATAAGGTTGATGACTTTTTGTGAAAGAATCTGATTTTATATAGGACTTAAAAGAACCCAGGTTGAGGTCCCAGACGGAAAGTTGATATGTCCAGACCCAGATGAACGCACGACGGGGGTGTCGTGCGTTCAATTTTACATGGTCTGGAAACAAGGAAAAACGCACGAAAGTCTGATCATGAACGCACGAATAGTCTGGTGAACGCACGAAAGTCTGATCATGAACGCACGAATAGTCTGGTGAACGCACGAAAGTCTGATCATGAACGCACGAATAGTCTGGTGAACGCACGAAAGTCTGATCATGAACGCACGAATAGTCTGGTGAACGCACGAAAGTCTGATCATGAACGCACGAATAGTCTGGTGAACGCACGAAAGTCTGATCATGAACGCACGAATAGTCTGGTGAACGCACGAAGGTCTGATGAACGCACGAAAGTCTGGTGAACGCACGAAAGTCTGGTGAACGCACGACTAAGATGCACCACTAAGGCATTGTTTTAAACTGCCCCAGGTTCCTTGGCGTGCCAATAGGCACGTTGAAAGGAAATGTACCTCACAAAAAAGGCTGTAAAACAAGAGAAACGTCTTGTGAAGATTTTCCATGCGATATATGTAGAAGCAATTGTACTGCATTTAGAATAAAATGCTTCAAGTGTTTCAAATGGTTTCACGTTAACTGCACATATCTATCAGATAAAAATTTTAAACACTGGGAAATTTAATGAATGTTTTTTGGGCCTGTCTACATTGTCGAGCTCAAGTCGTGATGCCCCAAGATCAGTCAAACATTGAAGATGAGTTGTCTCAAAAAATTGAAGATATGAAAAACAACTTGAAATCTGAGATAGAATCATTCAAAACTGAAGTTCGCGATTGCTTTAGAACTGCTAACACTTCCGAACCAGAAAAACAACTCTCTTCAAAAGCATCATGTGACAACAATAAAACTCACTCAAAAGATTGAAAACCAAAACAAAAAAACGAATTCGTCCTTTTTGGAGGTGCTGAGAAACCTAAAACTGATACGGGAGCAACTTATTTTGTAAAAGTGATCAGCTAAAATGAGAAACAAGAATTAGATTGATCAGTCTTGTGGAATTGAAAAAATCATGGTTAAAGATATTTTCCGACTTGAAAAAATTGACGAAGCAGAAAAAAAACACGTCCAATTGTAGTTATGTTGAAAAATCCTGGAACTTTCAACAGCTCTTCATTCCGAAACAAAAATTGAAGGCAAAAAAGGTTTTTGTAAAAGCATTCTTATCGAAAGAAGACTGGGAGAAGGAAAAGAAGCTACATGTCTCTTGTTTCAAAACTGCTCAAGAACTGAGCGTTAACAGATCAGAAACCAAAAGTAGATCAAGTATGCGGTTCGTCAAAAACCACAAAAAAACACGTCCATTTGTAATTATCATGACAAATTCCTGGAACTTTCAACAGGTCCTGATTTCGAATAAAAATATAAATGCTCAAAAGATTTTTGTAAAAGCCTTCTTATCGAAAGAAGATTGGGAGAAAGAAAAGAAGCTACAAGTCTTTTTTTTCAAAACTGCTCGAAAACTGAGCATTAACAGATCAGAAATCAAAATTAGGTCAAAAGCGCTGTTCGGCAAAAACGAGTGCATAGACACAACCCTATCAGTAGACAAACATGTCAGAAGCTAGGTAATCACACAACCTCACGTTCGTGACCGGCGGGCAACAAATTACGGTCAATTTTAATAATTGACCGCGGACTTGTTCAATACATCTTACTAAAGGAACATTATATTGACATACTGTGATTAACAAAACATGGTTTATAGACGAAATAATAAATTCAGATACTTTCTCAACTCAGCATTTTTTTTATGCAGTCAAGAAGAGATAGAAAAGTTGAAACTCACGGTAGTACTCTTATTGCTCACAAAAAACTTTTGTTTCAATGAAGCCACAGAAATTGAAACAAACTTTGATCTTTATTAATTTCCGCTTATTTCCTGAACGACTTTTTATTTTCTTTTTGATTCTTAGTCCTTTTTTGATTCTATCACTCGGAAAAATACTGATGTCGTTTTAAAACTTGAAAAACTGACTGCTATACATTTTTCAGCTGGAATGACTATGGATATGTATCTTAGAAGAAGTAAAATTTATTGAATCTTTGATCAATACTTAACTCAAACTGCTGTCCCGACGTTTTACTATGCAATAATCTCTAGCAATGTGATTTTTCTCAGCAGACATTTTCGTCAGATGCACAAGAAAAGAACAAAAATCTCTCTTCCAAAAACTTACTATCAAGAAGGCAGATAGGCAATTATTCATGTCTCATTTTGAAATCCCCACTATGTTGAACAGGTGTCCCAATGACCTGATACATTGTTTTTATTCAGATTTTTTATAATGCTTGCGAAGATTTAATACATCATGCAACAAAACGTTAGCTTGCGAAACCCTCTTAAAAGTTTTCTCATAGTGCTCACTTGGAAAACAAGTTGAAAACGCTGAGGGAAACAAAAAGAAGATTGGAGAGAGTTAGAAATTTACTGTGTTGCTTAAAGATAAACAAAATTTTCATCGAGGGTTTCTGTATTGACACAAAAGATGATGCATACAAATTTGTGCGCAAACTAATCCAAGAACAAACTTTCTCTTCAATTTATAGCGATAAAATGCTAAAATTGTTGCGTCTGAAACAGCCCAATTAGAACTTTTCTATACGATATCACTTTCAATGCAATTGAAGTGCTAGAAAAAATATCACCAATTAATTCTGGCGTCGTTTCTTATTATCAGATAACACCATTACTAATTAAATACTCAGCGCCGTACGTCATAAACCGTATATTAATTTTTTTTTGGTTGCATTTTTAACGCTTACATGTTTTTTAATGTCTGGAGAAACGTAAACGTGCGTTCTCATCACAAAAATGGTAGCAAACTGGATATTAGAAATTACAGACCAATTGTAAAGCTCTGAAATTTCTATTGTCTTTCAAGGAAGATTTTACAAACAAGTTAAGAAAACAGTTGAAAAGGCAGCTATGCGCTGCGCAACATGGTTTTTGGCCATTCCAACCATCAGTAACTCAATTGTTACTAAATTGTGATAACTTATATGAAACCTCAGATGACATTTCATCCCCGCAAAAGGTTTACTTGAATAATGCCAAATATTTAATACAATTACTTTTAATATTGCTCTTCAAAAGCTCAATCATTCTGTAATTGAAGAAAATCTTTTGAATTTTTTTTGCTTTGTATCTTGTTACTCGACAACAGAGAGTAAAAATGCAGACAGTCACACAATTTTCTCCCAAATTTCGAGCGGTGGTCCTCAGGGATCAATATTTGCTGTATCTTTGCACTCCGTGTACATAAATGAACTACCTGATTAACATATTAATAATATGCCGATGATTCAAAAATGCCGATGATTCGAAAATATTTGTCCAGATTTCAGGATAAGAAGGGCATCATTTTGATATAAATAGAGCCATTGATCTGGCTCAAACAATTAAACTTCAACTTTGACAAATACAACATTCTCGAGTTCTTATACAAAAATACATATGATTCGTCCACAGTGTTGTTTGTATAAGGTATTGGTATCAAGGAACGAAAAACAAATTAAAGACCTCGGAATTATTTTTACGTCCAATATGTCTTAGAATTATCCGCTCGATATGACCATACAGAAAGGATGTCAGAAATTGAATCATCCAAGACGCGCAATACCCTGCACCACAACAGAAACTGTCTGTCAAATGCACATTGGTGAAAACTTATGTATTTTCTTCGGGCTTTTATGCATCAAATGTCTGGAACCTAGGACATCTGTATCATCAACGCTTGAAAAGACTGCAAAGATCATGTTTAAAATTGATAACTTGCCACTCAATTTTGGGTTAGAAGGAATGGGTTAATAGATTCATTCGAAATCGGCTTTTGCCAATCTGTTATTTTCTAGTTTCTAAAGACCCTTATCTGCCTAACATGAATTCACTGGGCTTAAATTCTATGAATGGCTCAGGCCACTGTTCAAAATTGATCGGTTGTGCAAAGACCAGATCAAATGAAATGTTTTTTATTGAAGCCAGAAAAAATTCTTTGGCTCAACTAAACAGTTCTCCTAACTATTCACCACATAAAAAACCATATCAGTTTCGAAGAGGTTTGAAAAACTTTTTTGAAGGAAAATTAGTGAATAGATTACCCTTCAGGGTGAAAAAATTTCGATAAATTTTAATTACTGAAACTTGATTTTGCCCTAATCTGGGGACTACCAAGCTGGTTGTAACTATGTTTGGTTGAATTTATTATATTATTAATTTATTAAGGAGAATCAACTTCTTTAAAGAGCTTGAAGCAAATTTTCATCAAAATTATAAAAACCGCTTTTCGATAAAAGCTGAAGATCTCAACAGTGAGCTTTGAGAACAAATTAATAAATATATGGACATCAAGTTATGTGAAAACAGGCCACTTTCTCTCCGTGTCTCCGATTTATAAGGTTGATGACTTTTTGTGAAAGAATCTGATTTTATATAGGACTTGAAAGAAGGCAAAAAATAGCCAAAGTTTTCAGAAATTCAGTGTTTAGCCTGCATTTTCTAGTTAATAATTTTCCATAATTTTTTTACGTGACCGGTTCAACTAAGGTTTGTCATTTTTTTAAAGGTATAGCAAAAATTCAAGATTTACAATTAGCAATTATGAAGTCAAAGAAACTGGGCATCAAACCAATTAAACTGTGTATACCTTGAGGGCGGTTATGGAATTTACTGTTGAATAAAACAGAATACGCAGGAGTGAATGAATAAATAATTTCTCCTCTTATGTACTACTGATGGATTGCTAGGATTTAGATATTGTTCAGGTCCTCCAGCTGGAAAATTTAGCGAACTTTTAAAGTTTGTTAACATTAACTTTTTTCTACATTGCTTTCAGTCGCCTTAAACACTTGAGGATGCAGATAAAAATTTGTACATATTTTCCAAAATGGAAACCAACCGCGACTATATGAACGATTGTGTCTATCAAAGTCTTTGCAAAAAACCAAAACTGCAAAACTTTTGTGGAGTTCAAAAGAAGAGATAGAAGTGACAAACTGCAACCCGGGCTTACCCCTAAATGTACCTGCGGATTTCCATATTAACGTGTAAAACCAGTACCGAAACAGCTTATTTACATTAAAAACGTTTGTTATTATATCCAGAAAAAAAATAGAACTGTTCAGACTGTTCAGAGTAATTTCATAGTAAAAACAATACAATGAAAAATTCGAAAATGACGAAACTGCCTGAGCATGTCAGGCATGTAAGGAAAACATGCAAAAATAAAAAAATTTGACTTCGATGAAGGAGCCTACAATAATGAAGGGAGACTCGATAAAATAAATGGTTGGAAAAAAAGAGAGACGAGGTGCAAAAAATATTGAGGACAATTTACTGCCATACAAGCCGAGAGTAGATTTTTAATCGTTAAGCCAAGGAGAAGAAGCAAAAAAACCGAGTTTATACTTTAGGGGAAACACGAAGAGAGATGCTTTCGACGAAAAGTAGCCAGCCCCCCCCCCAAAAAAAAAAAAATTCCTGCTTAGATTTAAACAATTTTTTAAAAAAATTTTACGATAGTTCAGTGTATGACCTAAGAGATAAAGATTTGTTCATTGCAGACATAGAATTCATATACTTTAAAATTACAGATTTTTGGATTTTATAAAAACATATTTTCTGTGTATCAATATGAATTGCCTTGAGTATTATTGCTAAAACAACAAGCAAAACATTTAACTGCCACAGAAAAGTGCATTCTTTGTGAGATGCAGAAAAAATTTTTAGACAGAAAATTTTCGTATCTTTTGTCTTTTGAACACTCATTTGTATCTTTTGTCTTTTGAAAAATAATTATTTGAGTGTGTTCCTTTAAAATCACAATCTGATAGTAGAAATTATAACTCAATATAAATTATTCAAAGTTTTTTGTCTTAGATTATAAAAACTATTGCCGTGCATGTCAAATCTCTGATGTAGTAACAAAATTTAATTTAAAAAAATTTGAAAAAAAGCCAAAAAAATTAAAACAAAATTTACAAAATTTACAAAGTTAACAATTATTTTATTTCCAAAAACAGCGATTCAGACGACAAATTTTCACAACCTAATTTATGCCAACTTTCTTAAATCTTGTCTTTAGTAGCACTTGCTGTGCAGAACAAAAATATCCTTTTCTTAGTTCAACAGCTTCACTGAAAAACAGAATGGTTGCACAAATTAAAAAAGCATTTAGTAATCTATCCTTTTTGTCAGAATTTTTATGTTTGCTTCATAATATAGTTGCTTATGTGCACATATGTTGAACAATTAGTGACAGATTGCGTAGCAAACCTATAACATTAACTGTCGATAAAACGCTAATCTATTGATTGTTTGTTTGATCTATTCAATCAATCTTGTGAAACAGGTAATTGACAAAATGATTAATCGAAAGAAGAGAAGAGAAATGCAAACTTTACAGACTTTTTGCAGGGGGATCATGTGGAGGTAAAAATTTTGTTATTTCGTTATATCCAATAGAAGCAAAAAAATTGCTAAATTAGTACAAGAAAATAGTTTCTTTAGGAGAAGCAAAATTTATCAGTCAGACAGAAGGTCGAATTTCTCCTGTTTAATTTTGTAAAGCTTCTTCCATGCAGTTTTTTTCAGTTCCGTTTTCTGATTTTTATTATCGGAAAACTGTTGTCTACGCATAATTTCAACTAATAGATTACTATCTGTTGCAAATACATGTATCTCAATTTTGCCAAATAGATCTTTGCTACAAAGAAGAAACAATCTCAGAAAAAGTAAAAAGTCGAAATAAACGGTCGAGTAGTTGAGAGAAGCAAAAAATTG
>NC_134480.1:23213758-23228758 GCF_964194025.1 Convolutriloba macropyga
GCTGGATTTATAAAAGATTGCAGTAACAAAGGCCCTGGATATGTTTACGCTTTCCGTTACTCACCAGTAAACAATTGTCTTTTTGGACAACTGACAGGAATATTATTCATTCTATCAGTGAAAATTTTTCATTCACAATTATTTCGTGAATTGGAATGCTAGAAAATTTTGGCAGCAAAACCACAAATATTATTGTCCTCGATCTCGAAGGTTTCAAACTCAAGTCACTTGGATTCATTATAAAAGAACTCAGTTTGTGTTCCAGTTACAACGATACAATATTTTTCAAACCGCCGCTTAAATTCGCTGATTTACCCGCACACGATAGACAAACTATTGTTTGGTTGACCAATAACCTACACGGTCTTGATTGGGACGAAGGTGATATACCTTACTGTGATTTGAAAACAATCTGTCTGAGTTTCAGATTCCGATTCATACGAAAAAAATTTTTTGCCAAAGGCATGGAAAAGTGTGAGCTCCTCAGTAAGCTTTTACAAAAAACTGTTTATAATCTGGAGGATCTAAATTGTCCCCGAATCTCAGAGATAATATCAGAAGAACAAGTTCCCTCCTGTTATCTTCATTCAAACTTTCGTTTAACAAACGATCAATTATCAAATCACTGCGCGGAACGTAAAGCAAGAATATTCTCACAGTGGACACGAAGTGCTGCACACAGAAGACACGGCAACTTTAACAACTTATCTGCAGACAACTTGAAGATATTCACTTGCTTGACTCCACATGACGATCAGCCGATTGTAATATTCAATAGAGTTCAGGATCCCTCTCTACCAATATCACTTCCAACTGTATGTAAAAAATAAACAGAGAGCTGGAGAACATCGGAGTCAGTTCAATTATGGCTATGAACAAAACAAACCAGAAGCCTATGCAGTCCCCCAAAGAGCAGCGAATCCCACGTTGAAAGCAATGGGCGGACGAAAAATTTCCTCAATTTAAATTGAAAAAAACACCACCAGAAAGTGAACTATCACTAAATGAGATGCCGAATGAGTTGCGATTATCTGTCTTGGAGCACCCCGAAGTTGAAAAAGTCTTCAGTCAACCATCGTTCGAGGAAAATGGCTCATCAATCGTTTGTTATAAACTAGATATAAAAAGTCATTTTAAAGGTTTCAATTTGTTTGAGTTTTGGTACATGAAACAGTTGCCCAGTGAATAATTCAAAAAATTAACATTTTGTATCATTCTTGTTTCAATTCACTTTTCAATTAATTATTTTTCTCCAATGAATCAAAGAGACGAGGCTGACGAAGGTATCAGTAATTTAGTCTTCGATGTAAACAACAAGGAGAGGCCCCCATAGCGTTGTTGTTCAAATTCAACAGTGCCAAGGTCCGAAGTAATATTTTTTGTTCAAGTTAGTATCATTGCCTTAAATATCATTCTTTGCTTCTCTATGCTCTTTCTATTATCAGAAAGCTGTGAAGAGAAAACAATTTGGATTGCTCTTTTATCGAGTTTAGTTGGTTACATTTTACTTAATCCCAAACTATGAACAAAGTTATTTTTACACATGACAGGGTATTCATGTCAATTGTAGGACCAAGTGGTTGTGGTAGAACAAACTCTTGTTTCGAATGCTAAAAGGTTTGACCTTTTATCCATGCTTTGAGAAAATATCTTACTTTTACAAAGAGTTCCAACCCCTTTTCAAGCAACGGGAGGCTTTCCGGGGATTTTCTTTCTTCATTTGGCGACTGATCAAAATTCCAAAAACCAGATATTTGCTGAACTTCTTCTAGCTGCCTCAATTGATTCTCCCAAATTTCAATGCAGTCATGGTCATAGTCTGCAAAAAGTTTTCTTGTTCACTTTGTCAATTATTTCACATCCTGCTTTTTTGTTTGAATGGGAGTAATACATCCATAATATCGATGAGGATATGGAGACTCTTCTTGTCTGGGTGATTTTTCTGGCGTTTTTGTAAGATGAAATAAATCGTTTTGTTTTGTGTATTCAAGTATTGGTTCAATGTAATTAACTGGAACAATAAAGCTGTTTTTTGTGTGCCATGTTTCTGTCTTATCATCAAAGCTTTCCATTACAAGGACAATATTTTTGAAGTTATGACACATTCGCACAAGGGTTCGAGTGCCTCGCTCACTTGTCTTTACAATTTCTAAATATTCAGCAGCCATATTGCAGGTGATGGATAAACAATTGAGATGTTTTTTGTTTTGATTTTACGGATTTAAACGGTAACAAAGCAAACAGTTTTCTTTGTAAGGAAAGTTTTATAAAGACTTAACAGCACCGAGTCTAGAACCAATTCTAGTAACAAGAGAAATGAAAACTTGTTTTTATATGATATGGAACCGAATGGAAAAGCAGGATAAAAGCAAATTCTAGAAGAGGGCTAAGTAGCAAAAAACTTGCAGTAATGTAATAAGGAGCCGAAGAACTAAAGAATTTTCACAAAACATATATTCACAAAACAACAAGAAAGAACAATGGCGGAAAGATTGAAAAAATTGTTGCACACCGATTTGTTTATTTGACTTAATCATTTCATCATTATTCCGTCATGTCTATAAATAGAATTATGTCATATTGACCTAAGTTGAATTGGGGTGCTCTCGGGAAATATAAATAGACTCGAGGAGGCGAGCTAATTTATCCATTGCTAATGAAAATTTGTCAGTTTTTAGATTTAAAGGTCGGGACTTGTAAAACTGTTTTCTGCTATGGCCTTTATAATGCTTGGCCCGGCGATGTTGCATTAGTGAATGAAAATCTTTAAATTGCCTTGGACAATTGTGACATTGAATGGGTCTTGGTTCAGCAGGGTATATTTTTTCCGATCTTTTGAATTTCACATTTCGTATAATCGTCATAGCTGATATAGAGGAGTATAAATTTGTTTACACATGCTGTTAAAACGTATCATACCACTGGCACCTATTCATCCTTGAAATTGTTCAAACGTGACAGTGAACAGGTCGATTGGGATTTCAATCAAAAAATGACACTTTCGGCGCGAGAGTTTCGGTTGATATGTCAGAACATAGAAAAACTAGAACAAATGCTTGATCAACCAGTTGGATTGATCGACTCACTTCTAAAACCGGATTCAACTGATGAATCAAAGCGTCCAGCAAAACGGGCCGGCAAAACACCAACTCATTGCCAAAAGAAAAGACCAAAAACATCTGTAAAAGTCGATGAGGATTCGGAATAATTTCTATTACACCTTTTGCTTCCTGTCATTGTTTATGCTTTCATAGTTAGTTGATTAACTTTTTCTTTTTTGTTCGTTATGGTTGAGGCAATGTATGAGAACGGTCCTGAATATTTCAAGAAAATTCAAAAACGTTTCAAGTACAATATTTGTGAGACGGAGCCAAAACTTGAAAACACAACAATTGAAAATTTTGCATATGGTTACCATTCATCTGCAACAGTTATCGAAGGTTGTATATTTGGCTCCAATCATTATCACATTATCATGTTATGTATGAATTTGGTTCGCAGGATGATAATATATTCGATTCTCTTTATGTACCTGCGGTGATACCGTGTCTCGTTAACCGTTTCAAATTACTTATTCACGACTACATGTTGCTGTTGAGTACCTTTCAAAATCAACTTCTTCTTCTTCAGTTACCAAGAACCAGAAACAACTTCCATCCAGCACCCTTGAGTCAGACAACAGCGAAATCTATTAGTACTTTTACGACAAACAAACGTTCTTCTGTAGTCCCTGATGTAACTATGAAACGATTTTGCCAGCTTATGCTAGGTGAACACTCTTCAACTCTGTATCAGATAATGGATATTCTTCTTAGTGGCCTTTGATATTCTTTTTCCGTGCGAGAAACCTCAAACTCTTTCATAACTTTTCAATTTTGTAAAAATTGATATTCAAAAAAATGTTGTTGTTGTTTCAAAATTAAGTTAACTTTTACTTCATATGTTTTACAAAAGCTAGCAACTCTAACTCATTAACATCAGGTATAAATGGAAATTTCTCACTATAAAAATAATGAACAATATATATGAACAATAATAATGAACAAAATAAACCTCAAAGCTGGGAGTCTGAGGATTGCAATGGAGACTGAATGTCTTTTCTATGTTCCATGATATCCATCATTATCTCCAAGTCTTTGCACTGTTGTGAACGGTTGAAAATATCCTTGTAGGTAGTCAATGGTAGAGCCAATGGATCCGCAAAATACATTATTGGGTATGCATATCGTTTAGCTAGCACTCACCAGTGGGTTCCAATAGAGTTGGATCGTGATGCATTAACAATAATAAATGTGTTGGTTTGCAAGTTCAGAGGATAATTATCAGCGCAGAGTCAATGTAGATCGTAGATGCTTTTCCCCCCAAGAAAAAATTTTTCAACGTTATGAGCTAACGCTCCATCAAACTTGAGTTCGACAGACAATGATGAATTTGTGAGCTCCGGATGAATAAAGTCATGGGTTGCCTCTTGAGTGCTGGTCAGATCAAATACCATTATATAATGATCTGCGAACTCACTCAGAGGTATTCCGTGGCCATTTTCTACATAAGCTAATGCACTCATTGAATTGTGGTACAACCTGTTGTTGTCAGTTGTTGACATTGGAGTTCCAGCCGTTGCAAAACCATTTCGATAAATGGTTATCTCTCCTAAACCAAATTTTTGATAATGGAATGGATTAGTGGTGTTGGTACCGATGAATGCTGTAACAACGCATAATGCAACAATGACTCTTCTGATTGGCTCTTTAGTGAAAATATCCTCATGTTTCCAGCTTTGTTGGCCTGTTTTAGCCAAGACTGTTTTGGTAATTACTTCATTGCAACGGTAAATTGCAGGAGTTTTCAATAATGTCTTCTCAATTGCACCTACAGCATTATCTGACACCGTCATCTTCCTGATAAATAAATTAGCCTGATCTATTTTAACCTTGTAGTGTTTCGCTGCGTCTTCGCTGATAAGGACAAAGTCATCTTGAGATCTTCTCATTGAAACGCGTAACGTAACGCGGATTGTCGCACTGTTCTTTTTCTTATATCTGATATTGCTGCTGGAATAGTGCCGGGGTTTTCTTCATACTCGTAACCCTGACATTTCAGCCAGGTTTTTTTGCGTCTGTCCCATGAGAGAATTCAGTTTCTATGAAACTTTTGTGTGCATAGTGTCCATTAGCTGTTGAAACTTTGATACCATTTGCAGAAACAGTACAGTCGGCGAAAAGTGAATGAAGGATATTATTAGCAAAATATGGAAGATCACTGGCATTAGCGTCACCAGCTCTGTAGCGCAAATCCGTTCCATCTGTTTGAATTATTCGACAATTGATCTCCAGTTAAAATTTTTGCAAGTCAATAAAATTGTTGCGATCACCAACAACTTCAAATTCCAATGATGATCCTGAAGGCGAAAAAAGCGGTCCTGTTTTTTGCTCGAATGATTGATCAAATGTTACCAGCAAAGTTGGTTTTCCAAATAAGTCTAAAGAACTGTGAGTGGCTTCAGATGGTATCACAATATTAGTTCGCATTTTTCACTCGCGAGAAAAAATCCAGACAACTCCTTTTCGGACGGTGGTTTCGAGAAATGATTCTTCTGGTTGAGATTTTTCGTTTTTGGTTTGAGCGAGGTCTCGTGTATTGTCGTCTTTTTCGTTTAATTATTTTACGACCTGATGCAATACGTGATTGAAGAGATCCACCTATTGGTTTGCGAGCTGTTTTGGCTACTGTACTTTTCAGCGCTTGTTTTGCTGACTTTCTTTTGGTTGCAACTTCTACTAACTCCGGTGCTCCTTGAACCAATAAATCACGACCAATCTTTTTTGCTGCGGGCCAGAGAAACTCTTCCATAGCAACTCTTCCAATAACTGCAGCCAGGGCTCCAAAACCGCTGCCTCTTTGTCTGTAGTGACCGGAAAAAAGCGGCATTGATTGAGATCCTTGATTGCTGTAGTATGCCTCCATATTAAATAATTTCTTGGAATTTCAAACTGGCTATAATTTTTCTGCTGCCAATGAAAGGAGTTAGTTTTCCAGTTTCGTTTCTCAACTCTACCTGGATGTTTTGAATATTGTTTGATAATTTTGGCTTGTAATCCAAATTTGTGTAGGACTTGTGCTGTATGGGTGTCACTGTGTTTATTCTACCGTTTCTCAAACGTCTTTCAGACTCAATGGTTTTTATTACCGGAGCTCTCACATCACCAACGTTGTGATGTTCAATTATATCAATGTATACAAATATTAACTGTGATCCGCAAGTAATATCAACTGGAAAATATCCAACATGTCTGTTCAAAGAGTTGCCTGAATTTTCTGACTTGTAACCAATATGAATAAAACCAGGATTCGAAATATCTTTTGTTCCTTTAAAACCGAGAATACTGGGTACTTCTTCATCTTCTAATGACAAACCTTCGTTAGGTCCAAATTTCAAAACCAACTTTTGCGTTACAGTGTCAAAATCATAGTCAAACGGTTTCAATTGAGCGATTCGAAAAATTTCTTCCAGAAGCTCTTCTGAACAGTGTATATACCTTTGCGAATTCTTCGAAGTTGTCCGGTGCGGTTATGTGAAGCATCAAGTTCAGAGCCAAAACTGACATACGCAACTATTTCGGCTGAGTTTGCATTATTGATGTTTGATGGAAATGATATTGAAGCAAGGGCAACTTGCCAATCTCCATCTAACTGCAATGGTTGGGCAACTTGATTTCTGAACCTGGCCATAGTATTATTGGTAAAAATTCCCATTGATGCATTCGATATCAAATCAATAGTAAGTTCTTTATTAAGACTCATGTTTAGTCTTCGACAGGAAGGACGTTCACTTGGACTAATTCTGGTTCATAAAATTTACCTTCAATTATAACGTCGTTTGCGTCTATAAGGTTGTATGTTGGTGGACTGAGGGTGGCAACATTGAATACTGTGAAGACTTCGTCTGTGTAATTTTGTTTATAACCTTTCCTAAATATTTCGTCTGGCTTTGCAATTCGAACCAGGTCTGCTTCTTCGTATTTTGGCTTGTACTTTTTTTGCGCTAATTGCTAGGGATATTAGAAACGGTTCATGTTTTTTGAAAATTTTATTAGGGGCAAGTTGGGTAACACTATTAACACGACTGTTTATAGTATTTACAAACTGGGGCAATTCCTTAATATAAGTCCAAGTCCAATTTTCCTCCAGGTATTGTGAATGATGTTTTTGAGGGATCGAATATTCCTCTCAGCAAATGCCGACTTGGTTTCGTTTTCTGTAGTATATAAATGAATCTCCTTCTTTTCACAAGATTTTTTAATTCAGCTTTAAACTGGGATCCCGTGTCTGTCCAAACCCTTTCTGGTTTTTCTGTTTGATCATTTTTTTGAGCGCTTCAACAGCCTCTTTTGCATATAAAGCCTTCATTGGTTGCACTCATAAGTATCGCGAAAAAACATCAACAACCAGCAGCAAATTTTTGACTCCATTGTTGTGTTGGGCAACTTTATCCATATACGCCACATCGACAGACCAGATTTCGTTTATTCTGTATGCAACAGCTTTTAGTCTCGGAAAAGTTTTTCCGAATTGTTTGTATTTTGTGTATGGGGCTTTTGACTGAAAGTATTGAACCACTTTGGATCTTGGTAAACCGCTGGTTTTCTTCAAATTAGCAATGCTACCAAAAGCTGCACTACCTTTTGTGTATAATTTGTTCAATTGTTTAACGTGAGAGGAAGTAATTTGTCCACAAGCTAGACGGTTGGATTTCGTCTTTTGCATCTTCAAAGCATCCTTCATCGTCGCCAGAAGCTTTTGATTCTTCTGTTCTCGAGACTCCTGATTCTTCGTTTTCTGGTTCATCCTCAAACAACTGTATCTTTTCGTTTAGTGATAAGGCAAGAAATTTTTTTGCGTATGTATTACAAGTTAATTGTGAACTGATATCTAGAAGGGTCAGGACGTTGTAATGTTCAAGTGAAAGCTTAGAAGTTGTTTGTTGTATATCGTAATCTGCGACAACAATTTCCGTGCTTTACTTATTAACCATTAGTCTTGATGTCTTATCCAGCGATAAAGATTTTGACTCGTTTATTTCTTCCAATATTATGCTCGCTTTTTCAATCTTTTTTCTGTCAAGGTGTTTAATATCTCTCAAAACTCGCTCCCTGGAAATTTTTGTATCAATTTTGTCATCTCTAGTCTCATTCAACTCATCTTTGATATTCTCCAAAATATTATCTGTCTGCTGTTGCGTGTCTTGTTGCGTGGTAGAAGGTGCTAGTGGAGACTTGCTTCTTTGCAACAGTGATATTTGTTTTGCTTTCTCTCGGACATTTTTTTTGTTGAGAAGTTGGGCAGTTTGAGGTGGTTCATTCGCTTACAATTGGCAAGGAATTAGCACAAACTCTTCAGTGTGCATTTTGCTCCAGAAAAGCAATACAAGGTAACGCAATGAGTTTAATTAGACGGATTCCAGAATCTGATCGAAAAATTTTGATTCTCTCCCTTTTCTCTACTCGCCTGTCTGCAAGTTTTCGTAGTGATTTCTCGAATTTTTTAAATTCAATTTTATTGATTGGTACAACTCCAGAGAGTACGTTCATCACACAGTCACTTAAAAACCAAATGAAATCGCCCTGATGTAATATTTCTATTTGAGCTGTGTTCTATTTCCTCTTATTTTCCCATTGCTTTTTCATTTGTAATTGTTGTAAAGACTGCTTCAGGGGACAAAATGAAAAAAATAGAAGGATCCGGTCCAATTAGTTGCGATCAAAAGCGTAAACCCTGGCTGGTTTTTGGATCGAGGTCAATCATCAAATGTTCAAAGGACTCCGCAGTTGCTAGTTTGTATGCTTCTTTTATCAGTTGGACACAATTCAACTGTTTTCCAAGGTATTCAATTTGTTGAATGGCACGAAGCGAATTGAATAATATTATGTGTGTTGTATTCAGATCAATGGTTCTGGACCATTTGCTTTGATGGAACAAATTATGCTTGATGTATATAACATGTAATTTGCGATGACGTCCTGAGGTAGCTATTTTTACAAATTCTTTATCGTTGAAGATTTCTTCACATGAATCGTCATAGATAAGCAGACAATGCGATAGATTTTTTTTATTATATTAAAGCCTGAGTATTTTAGAAACTCTATACCTGGTATAACTCGTTGCATATCTTTGAAAAGTGGTTGGAACTCTTTGTAAAAAAAATAAATTTTCACAAAACATGGATAAAAGGTCGAACCTTTTAGCTTTCGAAACAAGATTTCTGTTTTACCACAACCACTTGGTGCTACAATTGACATGAATACCCTGTCATGTGTAAGAATAACTTTGTTCATAGTTTGGGATTAGGTAAAATGTAACCAACTAAACTCGATAAGAGAGCAATCCAAATTGATTTCTCTTCACAGCTTTCTGATAATAGAAAGAGCATAGAGAAGCCAGGAATGATCTTTGCAAAGAAAAACAATGATACTAACTTGAACAAAAAATATTACTTCGGACCTTGGCACTGTTGAATTTGAACAACAACGCCATGGGGGCCTCTCCTTGTTGTTTATATCGAAGACTAAATTACTGATACCGGCGTCAGAGTCATCTCTTTGATTCATCGGAGAAAAATAATTAATTGAAAAGTGAATTGAAACAACAATGATACAAAATGTTAATTTTTTGAATTATTCACTGGGCAACTGTTTCATGTACCAGAACTCAAACAAATTGAAACCTTTAAAATGACTTTTTATCTCTAGTTTATAATAAACGGTTGATGAGTCATTTTCCTCGAACGATGGTTGACTGAAGACTTTTTCGGGATGCTCCAAGACAGATAATCTCAACTCATTCGGCATCTCATTTAGTGATAGCTCACGTTCTGGTGGTGTTTTTTTCTATCTAAATTAAGGAATATTTTTGTCTGCCCATTGCTTCCAACGTGCGATTCGCTGCTCTTTGGGGGACTGCATAGGCTTCTGGTTTGTTTTGTTCATAGCCATAATTGAACTGATTCCGATGTTCTCGCGCTCTCTGTTTATTTTATAAGTACAGCTGGAAGTGATAGAAATTATCTATCACGGGCAGGAAAGCCCTAAAGCTGTCTAGTTCGTCGGGAGAAAGAGTAATGGTTGCAAAATAAAGTTTTGCTGCTGCGCTATAAAGCGAGTTGTAACGCTGTTGTTGTGCTGTGTTTGGCTTATTGTTGAGATAGTTCGTTCGGTTCTGTTGATCACTTGAAAAATTATTCTGTATTGGTGGAGAGGGATCCTGAACTCTGTTGAATATTACAATCGGCTGATCGTCAAATGGAGTCAAGCAAGTGAATATCTTCAAGTTGTCTGACAGATAAGCTCCTAAAGTTGCCGTGTCTTCTCTGTGCATCACTTTGTGTCCACTGTGAGAATATTCTTGCTTTACGATCTGCGCAGTCATTTGATAACTGATCGCTTGTTAAACGAAAGTCTGAATGAAGATAACAGGAGGTAACTTGTTCTTCTGATATTATCACTGAGATTCGGGGACAATTTAGATCCTCCAGATTATAAACAGTTTTTTGTAAAAGCTTACTGAGGAGCTCACACTTTTCAATGCCTTTGGCAAGAAAACTTTTCCGTATGAATCGGAAACTGAAACTCAGACAGATTGTTTTCAAATCACAGAAAGGTATATCACCTTCGTCCCAATCAAGACCGTGTAGGTTATTGGTCAACCAAATAATGGGACAATTAGAATTTTTAAAATGAAGTAAAATGTCCACCTATTTTACATTGTTACATACATATATACATATACACAATATATACATACATGCATATATATGTATATATGTACATGTATGTATGTATGTTTGTATGTATGTATGTATGCGTGTATGTATATGTTTGAATGTATGTATCTATGTATGTATGTATTATGTATATGTATATATGTATATGCTTGTATATATGTATTGTGTATATGTATATATGTGTATGTATATGTATGTATGTATGTATGTATGTATGTATGTATGTATGTATGTATGTATGTATGTATGTATCTATGTATGTATGTATGTATGTATGTATGTATGTATGTATGTATGTATGTATGTATGTATGTATTTATGTAGGTATGAATGTGTGTATACATACATCCATACATACATTTATAGATACTCACATACACATACATGCATACATATACATACATAAATACATTCATACATGCATACAACAATACACACAAACATATATACATGCATATACATATTAACATTTACATAATACATACATACATACATACATACATACATACATACATATACAAATACATATATACATATACACAATACATATATACATGCATATACATATGTACATATACATAATACATACATACATACATACATACAAACATACATACATACATACATACACACATACATACATACATACATACATACATACATACATACATACATACATACATACATACATACATTCCTACATACATACATAAATGTATACATACATACATATACATATATACATATATACGTTACATATATACATGCATATACATATATACATTTACATAAAACATACATACATACATACATACATGCATACATACATACATACATACATACAAACATACATACATACATACATAAATACATACATACATACATATACATACACATATATACATATACACAATACATATATACATGCATATACATATATACATATACATAATACATACATACATAGTTACATACATACACACATACATGCATTCATACATATAACGCATACATACATACATACATACATACATACATACATACATACATACATACATACATACATACATACATACATACATACATACATACATACATACATACATACATATACATATATACATATATATGCATGTGTGTAAATATTGTGTATATGTATATATGTATGTAAATATGTAAAATAGGGGGGACATTTTACTTCATTTTAAAAAATTCTAATTGTCCCACCCCGTTGTAAATGGCCACCCCGCAGAAATTTCAAATTGTCCCACACCGTTGTAGATGGCCAAGCCGCAGAAATTTCGAATTGTCCCACCCCGTTGTTTTCGAGCCGAGAAAATCAGGCTTCCAAAAATGTTTGTCCCCCCTCCCCTAGAAATGCTTTTGTTGAGACCGCGAGCTCTGAAAAGATTTTGGCTCTATTTAATTAATTTGTCTCGTTTTTTGGTGGAACGAAACTACCGTCAGTAACTCTGCCTCGACAAAAAAACCCATTGCCTCTCTAATGCAGCCAATATTAATAAAATCAAGTTGGACCAAACTACTCTGGCCAATAGTCCTCCTTAAATTATCCCGTTTTAATGTAAAACTGTGGCCGCAATGGGAAAAGTTTTTAGCAAATATCCCCAAGGTCAAAAGAACAGTCTGATAGTGAGATGGAATCGTCTTTCTGCATGGATTTTTAACGAATTATTCCCCCGGAGCGCGTCGTCATAGAGATTCATTACTGGACCAGAATATAAATCATGAATTTAAGGCGGGCCATTACTATGTTCAGGTCCGAGATTTCACTGTTTATTATGATTTTAGCAAGACAAGATGAGACATCAACTGAATTTTGTCTGAGCATGATTTTTTTTATTTTGGTTTGTGGTCTGGACATAAACAACAAATGTCTGCCCTGCTTGTGGGCATATTAAAAAACCGCCTGTTTTTGGTGCTCATAGCGTAAATAACTACCCGCGCTTTGGCATTTTATTTGCCAAAGAGCCAATTATCTAGCCTCTCTCCCTCTCTCTCTCTCTCTCTCCCTCTCTCTTTCTCTCTCTCTCTCTCTCTCTCTCTCGCTGTCTCGGTTTTGGTTGCATTAAAATACATGCGTTTTCATTATATATGCTCACTCAAAGTAAAAACTAATTTATAATAACTTCTGATTATATAACTACAATTATAACTAACTATAATTTTCAGTTAGAGTTTTTGAGTTTTTCGCATGCATCTAATTAAATTGAATTGTGGCTCTTTGAATTGAGTCTCCGCCGACCTTCACACTCTTCTCCCGACATCACTGTCTAATAGGATGGCTGGCTGGAATATTGTTCATGTAGGTTCATCAACTTGAACAAAATGTTGCAGAGATTCATGAAAACTTGATGAACGTCTAGGTTGCGGCTGTCGGGCTGCCAAGAATCATGAATGTGAACCCGGTTGTCGGGTCCATTGTCCCCTCACCAAAACTGTCGTCTAAGAGTTGTTTTATAATATGTTAAAACCTGAGATTTTTTAAGAAACTTTTCATCTATTGCAAATTTTTCTTCCAGTTTAAAATAAGCATTAGTTTCCGTTGTTTTTGGAATTGCTTTTTTTTTCAAAACGGATTTTCTATGGGACAATAAACTGTTCAAATTAGGCCATACTACCAATATTATGCCTACACTAATAGTACCTTGATAATTGTTAAACTAGAATATTTTTTTTGTTCGTTGTTTAGCTTTACTATGCATCAAAATACTCAATCTTAGATTTATCATATTATTTAACCTCGAATCATTTTGTAAGTGGCCAGAACTTTAAAAAACTGAATTGCATTTGGTAAGAAAACACTTTCTCATGCAAAGAAGTTTCAATATTTTAAAAAGATAATACATACATACATACATACATACATACATACATACATACATACATACATACATACATACATACATACATACATACATACATACATACATACATACATACACACATACATACATACATACATACATACATACATACATACATACATACATACATACATACATACATACATACATACATACATTCCTACATACATACATAAAGGTATACATACATACATATACATATATACATATATACGTTACATATATACATGCATATACATATATACATTTACATAAAACATACATACATACATACATACATGCATACATACATACATACATACATACAAACATACATACATACATACATAAATACATACATACATACATATACATACACATATACACATATACACAATACATATATACATGCATATACATATATACATATACATAATACATACATACATAGTTACATACATACATACATACATACATTCATACATTTAACGCATAAATACATAACTACCTACATACATACATACATACATACATACATACATACATATACATATATACATATATATGCATGTATGTAAATATTGTGTATATGTATATATGTATGTAAATATGTAAAATAGGGGGGACATTTTACTTCATTTTAAAATATTCTAATTGTCCCACCCCGTTGTAAATGGCCACCCCGCAGAAATTACAGATTGTCCCACCCCGTTGTAGATGGCCACCCCGCAGAAATTTCGAATTGTCCCACCCCGTTGTTTTCGGGCCGAGAAAATCAGGCTTCCAAAAATGTTTGTCCCCCCTCCCCTAGAAATGCTTTTGTTGAGACCGCGAGCTCTGAAAAGATTTTGGCTCTAATTTATTAATTTGTCTCGTTTTTTAGTGGAACGAAACTACCGTCAGTAACTCTGCCTCGACAGAAAAACTCATTGCCTCTCTAATGCAGCCAATATTATTAAAATCAAGATGGACCAAACTACTCTGGCCGATAGTCCTCCTTAAATTATCCCGTTTTAATGTAAAACTGTGGCCGCAATGGGAAAAGTTTTGAGCAAATATCCCCAAGGTCAAAAGAGCAGTCTGATAGTGAGATGGAATCGTCTTTCTGCATGGATTTTTAACGCATTATTCCCCCGGAGCGCGTCGTCATAGAGATTCATTACTGGACCAGAATATAATTCATGAATTTAAAGCGGGCCATTACTATGTTCAGGTCCGAGATTTCACTGTTTATTATGATTTTAGTAAGACAAGATGAGACATCAACTGAATTTTGTCTGAGCATGATTTTTTTTATTTCGGTTTGTGGTCTGGACATAAACAACAAATGTCTGCCCTGCTTGTGGGCATATTAAAATA
>NC_134480.1:23233758-23251053 GCF_964194025.1 Convolutriloba macropyga
TGGCCAGAACTTTAAAAAACTGAATTGCATTTGGTGAGAAAACACTTTCTCGTGCAAAGATGTTTCAATATTTTAAAAAGAAAGCAAGCAACAGATTTCAAGATAAAACTGGTTGTAATTGTACAGATTTAAAGTCTTCAGTTGTCCATAACAGACCAATTTTTCAACTTGAGAAATAATAAACGATTTGAATCTGTCGAAAAACAATGGTCAATATTACGGAAACAAAATTGTTTCAAGACAGATTCACAAGAAAACAGACAATAATTGTATTGATAAAATTGTACATTTTGTCATACTTAATATCAAAAATTTTGTTTTCATCAACTTCATGTTGTGTTATGAGTTGATGCTCAGAAGCGCCGAAAAATGAATTTTATTTTTTAATTACATCGAAAGGGAAAGTTTCAATTATCAAATGCCTATAGACTAAACCAAACTAAATCCAGGCTGCAACTAAAAGAAATTTTTTCTCAATTGCCTCAGAAATGTTTGAAACCATTGAAGGAAGACGACTACTGTTTCGTTATTACCACTTTTCCGGAAAAAAAATCAAATAAAATTTTTTGAAATAAGAATGTTTTCTTTATTGTATTCTAACATTTTTTATTTGCGCAAATGAAAAGTATTCTGTAGTGTATTGTTATAAAAATTTGTTTGTCGGGGCCATCTATATGCACATAATGATTACAAAATCATCGGCAGCATTTAGTTTCTAAACGTTGCCCGATTTTTTAAAATTTTCTTTATTTGTGTCGAAAAAAATTGTGCAAATAAACTTTAATTTTTAGTCGGTTTTTTAATGAATCCATCATTTCGTAATACTTCTAGCGACATTGCTAGCCCATAACATAACAACAAACATTAAAGTTTTTTGATTTATTCTTTTGAGATTTGCTGTTGCGGTTGGATTTCTTTTTGTCCTTGTTTGTTAAAACCACTAGCCGCAGCAACAAAAAATTTACGAGACCAGTATTCTTTTTTGCTGTCTTTTGAGTAAACGGCGTTAAAATTATTAAATGAATCTTTAATGATACACTTTCTACTTGATATTTATAATTTAGTGTTCTGAACATAATGAGAAATTAGATCATAGTTTTGGCAAGCCTCGTTCTTGGTGTTTTATTTCTGCAAAACAGCTAGAAATTTTACAACTCTTATGGTTGATTTTTCAGTGATAATCAAGTGAGAAGAACCTTCAAAATTGATTCAAGTTGTTTTAAAATTATATCATTATTTGCCTTAAAGACCGATCGGCCTCGGTGATCAAAAAAATTCTATTTATAATTCCTCTTGCATATCATATTAAACTATTTTATAAAAGAATATTAACCGTTATGTTAACCAAGTTACATGTTTTTAATATAAGTTTTATAAAAGAACTAAGTTCCTTTGTATTTGCATCTCCGAACCTAAACCTTTTTTTTCGTTTAATTGAAGAAGTAACTGAATTCATTTTCATAAATCATCCAATATTTGACTTCATTGCTCCCATATTTTTTATCGCGGATTTTCCCATTTCAACCCTAAATTGCATGAAAATTGGGAGAAGTATTCACGATAAATGTCTCGTTTCATGCATGAAAGCAAAATGGCTTGAATGTAATAGTATGATTGTTATTCGACTCTAATTTATGAAACTCAGTAAACTAAAGTGTTCAATACAAGATTAGGGCGGATGAGCATTGACACCATTTTTCATGTGTAATACGAGTTGTCTGTTATTGCCTTAGATAAACTAATGTAATTTTGAAAAACCTTTCAATCTTTTGAAATGAAAGGTTTCATACGTTGAATGAAGCTTTTTTCACAAGTTTGACGATGAGAGCGTTGGAACTTTGTATGCAAAACACATCAGCGAGTAAACTTGAGTTGTTTTCTAGTTAACTTGCAGTAACAAAAACTCCTTTTTCATTCCAGTCTCAAACTAGCTTAAATGCATCTTCTCTGCTATGATCAATCAATGGTTATTTAGTTCTTGTGAAATTACAACGAACCATCTAGGCAATTCAGGACAAATTTAAAATTACAAGGATATATCGAGGGGAACAAGACCAATTCCGGGTTTGGGTTCGCGAATAATCCCATCTATGGTTCATTCTAATTTCGCATCGCATCAACCAATTGATTGACCATACTTTGCTCCTGTATATTTTTGACGGGCATGGAATACTCTATTACTGTAGAGATTCTATTATGCTTTTGTTATGAACACTTCTGAATCTGGTTTTGGGATTTTTCATACTGAGCTCTGATTCAGAAAAACTAAATTTCCGCTTTAGGTTTATAATGTCTTGCCCGCTGTGTTCTTGACAGTTGTAGCTTTTCCTGCGCTGATTTACATCTTTGTGGTCACCAAAGTAGACTAGGTTTGTCAATCTATTACTGAAGATCCCCTACATTGTACATCCATTCAAGCACTACTCTTCTGCAAAATAACCTCAACATATGTGAAATGCACTACGTTAAACATCGATATAATTTTTAAAATATAACAAAATTCTTAATATAATAATGTAAATGTTTAGCGAATTGGAAAAAAGTTGTTTGAATTTTTTTTTTAAAATGCTAAAATCTCAATTGATATATGGCTTGGCGAGGTAATCTTAGTCGACTTTATTAACTCATTGTCATGTCATTACTTATCAGTTCAAGGTCACAATCCAAATTTTGAATCACAACAACTCTCAGATTATTGGCACCTCATGTGACCACTCTTATGTTGATTTATTATGTGAATCGAAGCCCAAACAATCGGGTTTTCAATTGGATTATTGGAACCCACACAATCGGGTTTTCAATGGTAATACTGAAACCTACACAATTGGGTTTTCAACTTGACATTCAACATTGGAGACGCCTGGATTTCCACGCAATAGTGAGACTGAACCAGTTGAGCAAGCCTGCCAAAAGCAACAGGCGAGGCAGCTGAGTGCAAACCTTTGTTGTCAGTGAGCAGATCTATTCACTTCAAGGTTTTTCTCACCAAATCAGAGAGTCCACCAAATGGTTCAAAAGCCATGGGAATGAATTGAAAACCTATATTGGCACATTGTACGAAGTTACCCCTATCGGTATATAAGTTTTCCGGTTTCAATAACTGGAATGAATCATGGATGGAGTTTTGGTTCAAGGAATCCACTACAATCATTAAATGTAGTCTCAGTTTCGTTCTAATTTTTTTTTGACATAACTGCCGATTTGAAATTGTTTTTATAAATTCTTAGATTTTTTGATGATTCGTAAGTGGAGACTTCAACAGTGGGGGGCGCTCGTCAAATTGTTTTTAGTTGTTTTCCACAATGAACGGTTGCCCGGAAAATACTAGCGTCAGTTCATCTTTGTGATTGGATCTTTATTAGATACAATTACGGGTTAATCGCGTAGTCGATTCCACTTAATTTTCATCAATTAATAGTTGTTCAAATTTTGTATATAAGAAATATGAGGCCATCGCAATTGCAACCTCCAGGCGCAATGAAATTATGTTTCTCTGGATAACTGTTAAACTATGTTAAAATTCCCAGAAGCAAACAATAAATTTAGCATCATTTAGTTCAACATTCACCAGCAAATTAGTGAAGAAAAACGAAGAAGAATTTTCCGAACAATTCACAAAAGATGTTTCAGCTGGACATTTTGTAATTGAGACGTCAGCAAAGAAAGCCTGTATATCTCTAGTGACCAAACAAGATCTCCTCAGAAAATTTTATTGGGTTTATGTTGTTTTGGATAACAATGTAGTTGTTTACGCGCTTTGGTGCAAATTTAACTGTGAAAAATGTTAACTGTGTAATCACATGTGTATATGGGCAACTCAGAACAGATGTTTTAACGTAAAAACTATACTCTACTTTCAAAAATACGCGTGCGCTAGAATGTTGGGTACCTTCACAATGTCATCTGGAGGGTCATGACTGAAAATGCGGGCACTAAGTTGACAAAAAACCACGCAGGATTTTCCATATTCCAATACTCCAATTTACAATCGAACTGAATCACTTTTTTTGACAATTGTTAAAAAGTTTCATACAGTATCGAATATTTTCTTGGTCACTCTGGAAATTGAGAAATTTTTTCCTGTGGCAATCAATCGACCACTTTTTCCTTTGAACGAGTTATGAAGAACAGAAAAAATTATACTGATAATTCTATATTTTTTCAGTTTTTGTTGTTGAATAGCAATAAAATCACAAAAAAGCAAAAACTGTGATGAAAAACAACTAAACGTGTAATCAGGCCCCCATTTAGTGTATCACTATTCCTGATAAAATTTGTAGTTACACTAGATTTTTCCGTTTAATTCAGACGCCTTATTAGAATTTAATCTGATGATAATGCAGTACTATTCTCTTCGTTTTCTAAAGTCATTACCACCCACTTCATTTGGAGAGGAGTTATATACTCAAAAGAATTTTTCATTCTTTCTTCTACTCAATTTTGGTACATCGATTTATTCATTGTAGAGTGTTGTAAGTAGTATCTTTAGATAACGTGATCAGCATAGACTATTTTACACATAATTGCAATCCCAATTATTTGTAGTCAATTCCATTTAATTTTCATCAAAAAACAGTTTTTTCAAATATTTTATATTAAAAAATCTGAGGCCACCGCAATTGCAGTTCCATCCGCAATTAATTTGATTTCTATCGATAATTGCACAACCCAGTTAATATTTCCAGAAACAAAAACCGAATTGAGCATCATTGAGGTAAATGTTCACTTGAGATTTAGTACAGAAAAGGAATGGACGCTGTATATCTCAAGTGGCCAAATTAGTGCTCATCAGACTGTTTTATTACGTTTTTGCTAATGTTTCTGCTGTTTTGGATAACACTGTTGTTCTTTATGTTTTATTGTGCAAAGTTACCTGTGAAAACTGTTAACTGTGTAATCACATGGGTATATGGATAATTAAGAACAGATGTTTTAACTGAAAAAAACATACTCTACTTTCAAAATTGCATGTGCGCAAAAATGTTGGGGACTTCGAAATGTCATCTGAAGGGTCATTACTAAAAAATCTGGCAATAAGTTGGAGAAGAACTTCTAAGCAAGCATTTTTCATATTCTACTATTCCAATATACGATAAAACCCAATCACTTTTTTGACATTTACTTAAAAAGTTTCAGGCAATTTTGAAAATTTTCTGGCAAATTTTTGAACTGAGATTTTTTTACTGTGGCAATCAATCGAGCACTTTTTCCTTTGAACGAGTTATGAAGAACAGAAAAAATTATACTGATAATTCTACATTTTTTTCAGTTTGTGTTGTTGAGTAGCAATAAAATTACAAAAAAGCAGAAATTGTGATGAAAAACAACTTAATGTGTAATCCGGCTCCTCTTCGTGTATCACGATTCCCATAAACATCTGTGGTTACACAAGATTTTCCCGTTTTATTTAGACGCTTTACTAGAATGTAATTTAATGATAATGCAATACAATTCTCTTGGGTTAGATTTAATTTCCAAAATCACTACCACCCACTTCAATTGGGGAGGAACTTTATAATCAAATGTTTTTTCTTCTTTTTTTTCGTTCAGTTTTGGAACATCCACATATTCATTGTAGAGGGTTGTGAGTATCATCATTAGACTCACCAGATCATTAGATTCAGCGTAGACTATATTACACATAATTGCGCATCCCAATTATTTGTCGTCAATTCCATTTAATTTCCATCAAATAAAAAGTTTTTTCAAATATTTTATATTAAAAATCTGAGGCCACCGCAATTGTAAATTCCAGGCGCAATTAATTTGATTTCTATCAATAATTGCACAACCCAGTTAATATTTCCAGAAGCAAAAACAGAATCGAGCATCATTGAGGTAAATGTTCACTTGAGATTTAGTAAAGAAAAGGAATAGAGGAATGGACGCTGTATATCTCAAGTGGCCAAACTAGTACTTATCAGATTGTTTGATTACGTTTCTGCTGATGTTTCTGCTGTTTTGGATAACACAGCAGTTGTTCATGCGCTTCAGTGCAAAGTTAACCGTGCAAAATGTTAACAGTGAAATCACACATGAACGTGTGTAATTGAGAACAGATGTTTTAACATCAGAAATGAACTCTAATTTCAAAAGTGAGTCAGAGTTGAGGTTTTCAGATGAATTTTTGTAAGAAATGCGGTGAATTTTTGCAAGAAATGCAGTGATTGCGATGAATGCGGTGAAAAAGAATAATTCTTTGCATTTCACCTCACTTCTTAGAAAAAATACATTGCACCGAATATTTTGACAAATTAATATAAGAAATGCGTTAGAAGCGGCGAATGCGGTGGAATAAAAAACAATGCGAATAAAAAATTTATTGCCAAATTTACCGCAGTTCTTACAAAAATTCACCGCAATTGTTTTTAATAACGTTTATTGAATGTGATTTTATTTCGCACGAAATATCATAGAAGTAAGTGACAGAGGGAGCAATGAATTAAAAAAAAGCTGTAGACATGCAGGAGGTGCGAGATTCAAACCCGTGTACCCAAGTTTTGTTTTTGTAAGACTTCCGTTGAATACGGTGAAAAATAACAATTCACCGCGATTAACCGAATTAACCGCAAAAGGATATAAAAATTACCTAGTGGAAATTGTTTTCTTCACCGCATTTCACAGCATCTGTTACCAAAGTTTACCGTCAAACTTCAAATCGGGTGTGTGCTAGAAAATTGGGGATCTTCACAATGTCATCTGGAAGTTCATGACTGAAGATTCTGGAACTAAATTGGCAAAAAAGACCTCCACGCAAGCTCTTCTCATATTGCAAGCAATCAAACTCAAACAGCTTTTTGACAAGTGTCAATAAATTCACGCAATTTTTTCTTTTCTGTAAATCGTGGAACTTATAATTTTTTCTTGTGGCAATCAATTAAGCATATTTTCGTGTAAAGAAATGATGGAGAATGTAAACGACAGATGCTTATTTTTCTGTTTGTGTAGTTAAAAAATAATGAAATCACGAAAATGCAAAAACTGTCATGAAAACAACTAAATCATGCCCATGTTTCCCAAAAAGTTGTGTGATTACGCTAAAATTTTCCGCTTAATTTAGACGCTTTTTTTCGAATGCATTCAAACAAAAGAGCAGTAATCTTTTCTTAGGTGGGATCTAAATTCCAAAAACTTTCTGACGCACTTAAGTGGGGGAGGAACTATATACTGAAATGGGTTTTTTCTTCTTTCGTTCAATTTAGACAGTTGTGAGTGGTATCCTTAGATAACTTGTCCTGCGTGCGTAGAATCCATAATTGAAAAGATTTTTTTATAAAAGTCGTGGTGTAAAAATTGGTGAACATTTGACTGTTTTTTGTTGCCTTGTTCATCTTTTCCGTACTTTTACGCCATTTTTTGGCAATTGTGCTGACAATTATTTAGAAATTGTTTGCAAGTGTTTGCTTGGTTTTACCTCTGGCAATCTCTAGCGACAGAGGAATGGGAATGATGTAGCAATGTTTGCTACATTTTTCAAAACTCAAACTTTATTAACAAAAATGACACAAAATTGGCTTCTTTAGTCCATTTTTTGATAGAACTCGCCGGATTGACACACCTAAAAAATGGTAAAAACTCTTCGTTCTCTCCAAAAAACAGCTATTTTTAGATGCGCATCCTTTCAGACTGAAACGTTTGAGTTGATTGCAGGTCTAAGCGGCTGAATAAAACATATACTGATTTCTGTCGATAATTAAAGTATCTCAAATTTGAAATCAATTGTTTTAAGAAAAATTTGGACGTAATTTTTAATTTTGCAATTTGCTGTTCTATTTGTCGACTTGTTACATAGTCGCATTAATTACAGGTCTCATATTACTTTATTTGGCGTTTCAAAAAAGGCACAATTCAATGCTTTTAGTGCAATGCTTTTTGTTTCAACGTCTTCGACACCAATTTTTTACTGAAATTGAATTTAAAACTTGTTTTCTTTCTGTTTTTGTCGTTCTTTTTGTTTTTTCTTCTTTTTCGTCTATATATGTTGTTTGTTTTTGTTAACCTACATTTCAGTCTGGATAATGACAGGTCTCAATGCCTTAATATGAAAGATTGAATGAACACATTCTTAATTGTTTCAGTTAATTTTGAAACATTTTCATTATTTGAAAATATTTGTAACAAAAGAAAAGTATTTTCGAATTTAGCAGTTTTTGTTTTTTTGTCGAATTTTTGCCGAGTTATTAAAGATTGGCCCATGATTTTCGCCATCTGAAAGTCACTTTGTTTAGTTTTATTTGACGCCCTTTCGACTTTGTCATTGAGAATTTTTTTCATAAAAAAGACATTGAGTTTTGGATGCATATAGTGTTTGTTGTTGCAGAGGTATACCCAAATTGTCACCGGCAAATATGCCCGATCTGTGTATCTCGCGTTTCTTTCTCCTATGTAAACACATTGAAAATGCAGCAATATTGCGAAAACTAGCTAATTGAGCAAAAACTGGCAAAACTTTAAGGGAATTGCGCTACCCGAGTTTGCAAAATTGTCAAAATTTTAACCGCGGAATTAAAGTACAAGCTATGTATCCTATTTTTTGCGCGGTATGTATCACGAATCTGCTCGATTTATGTATCTCTCTTTCACGCGTAACGTAATTCGATTTCGCACTATAATCCGTAATTAAGCCTAACTTAATGCGCGTTTTTGAGCATAAATTTGGTTATTAAAGCTTTATTACTACATCTAGTACTTTATTACTACTTTATTAGAACTTATTAATGCGTATTACTTAAAAATGGGTATGACTTATTAAGAGGTAATACTACTTAATACTACTTTATTACTACTTTTAGTACTTTGTTACCACTTATTACTACTTATGAGTACTATTTATTACTACTAAATAAAATCGGCCAGTTTCTCATTGATAAACAAAGCCTCTGATGAGCGAAAAATTTTTTGAAAAACATCAGTTTTTGGGGCGCAGAGACGTACACCATCTATATATATATATATATATATATATATATATTTATATATATATATATATATATATATATATAGATATACATATATATATATATATAAATATATATATATATATATATATATATATATATATGTATATATGTATCTATATATATATATATATATATATATATATATATATATATATATATATAAAATTGATTGTATTTAAATCGATTTAAAGCTTTGAAAGCGTCAATTAAATCTTAATATAGTGCTTATTACAAAGCATTGAATCACTTTGCATGCTCAAAAAGCGCGCGCTTAATTAGGCTCAATATCGGATAGGAGATACTTTAATTCAATTAATGGTTATCTAAAATGATCGGAAACGTGCTACAAGACTTGTCACCTATTTTAAATTTTTGAAATATTTATTTTTCTCAAAAATGGCGTAACTCCTTTTCTGAAAACTGAGATAAAAAGGATATCTCCTAATTTCGTTCATTTTATGTATCTAATTTTCGAGTGAATTTTACTACGGCGGAAATTTTGTTGTATACTTCTGCGGTGTAATGCACCTTAGTCAGTTGGGCGCAATTTTTTGTTCATACGCCAATTATTTTTGAACTTTATTTGAATATTTGAAAGTTTTCCATTGCTTCCTGTTTTGGTAGACCGCTAAACAAAATGTGAATGAGTGGAGTCGGAACCTTATGTGCGAACGCACATCACCGAGCCCCCTTGTTTTAACCTATAATTGCTTCCTTCAAAATCAAGAACTGGGTGGTTGGAAACAGATATCAAAAATGTATCACTTAATGTTGCAAACAGTCACTTAACAAAGTTGATATACATACCTGCCTTTTCTGTAAATCTTTCCCAATCGAATGCAAAACTTTATAAAGGATCTTAGTGAACAATTATTTTGCAATTTAAACAAAATAGACAGCAGAATACAAATATTTTGAAATAAAATTTTAAGCAATTCAAACTTTAAGTCATTCCTCTTCCCTTTGGTCCGCATGAGGGAGCCAAAACACCCACCAATTTGCTACTGGATGTAACGTATCCAGAGTAGGTGACTATTATCCTTTCTGCAATATCCTGCAGCCTCTTTTCCACCACATACACCAAATATGAACCCATTTGTGTGAACGCCTTCCTCTTAAACATGTCAATGTCGATGGCTCCGAAGAAAGGGTGATTTCTGAAGTATTTTCTGATAGCTTTGAAGTGGGAACTGTTTTCGGGCATATTTGTCATCAAGTAAACAATTTCATTTTTATGAGGAACTCCGAATGATGCAATTTTGTCAACAATTTCTGTTTCGTTCAGCTTTTCTAACACGCAGGGTTTGTCTCCGGCTCTTATATGCATTACTGTGAGATTGAAGGGACCTTTCAAACCAAACTTTTCGGCAGCGTGTTTGAACAGATCGAATTTGATCTTTTTGGCGGCAGTCTTTACAAAACGAGAAGGCACTCTTGTCCCTTTCACTAGCTTCAAATTGGTGACCTTGGGCTCAGAATAGACTGAGGAGTTATGTAACTTCATGTGAACTATCATACCGTGGCAATTACGAGTTGGTGGACAACTTGTAGCTCCCTTTCCGTATTCTATTGTCAAAATACTGGTGTTGGGTTTCAATCTCGCTTGGTTTTTCCGTAAATATCTCACTCGACATTTGAAGTTTCCTTCCTGAAAAATGCACAATTTTTGTTGGAGCCGAAACGATTGATTTCTATGTTTTCAAGAAAAAATAAATGATTTCATAGCAAGGTGCTAGAAAAGTTTCATCAAAAGAATTCTCAAGTTGAAATATTGCGCAACACGAAAAATAGTTTCTTTTTCAAAATCAAACTCGTAAATTGCACGACTAATACCAATCGTGAAACTTACATATCAATGGATATGATTCGAATTTGCGTAGCGCCATTTACAAAGTTATAAGGATATTTTGTTTTCTGCTGTTTGATGCCACAAGGAATCTTGCTTTTAAAAGTTAAATCCTACAATTAAAATGCATCATGTGATGAAAAAATGATGCATGTGAACAAAAAATTACCTGTTTAACACGCATCTGATACGTCAACTTGGAAAGATCGAGAAAATTTCCAAACTGCCAACCCATAATAAATATCTGCTGGGTTGAATTGGGATTGTGTTTTGCCCTGAGACTGGGAGTGTAGTCTATGAGTGTCCTGTTTAGCCGGATTGCCATTTGACAGGCATAATTGAAATCATGCTGCTTATGATTGAATCCAGCGCCACCCGCAACATCCTGCTACGATATCTCGTTGAAGAAATTATCGGCTTTAACTAGATTTGAAGAAAAAATAATTGTTTACCAAGTCAGGGTTTTTAATATGAGTCAAACCCTGTTCTTCTCAAAGACAACAACTTGGTTTGTTTTATTATTATTGAACAACAAAAAATGTGATTATTCACTTCTAAGAAAAATAAGTTTGATTCACGTCATTAAAACTGATTAGCAAATATCACACAATTATAAACCGTCAGATTATTCATAGATTTCTACACTACACATCTCTACTAAGTAGTTTTTGAATAAATTGAATTATTGATATTGAAAAAATTGTAAACGAAATTTTTTAAAAAAAGGAACTACTATGTAATTTAAGTTAACTTAAGCCACAAAACCTGCAAATTAACTTTTATTGTTAAATTTGATCGACTTGATATTATTAGTGAGCATTTCCTTCATTTAGTAGAATGATTAAGCATAGAATTTCTGTTCGACGTAAAAACTAGAAGACACAATTACGGAATAAAAGGAATAAAAGAAGATGAAAACTGTGCACTCAACTTAACAAATACTTTTCGCTGTTATTAAACTTTCAAAATTTGGCAAAGACAAAATGACTATAGGTTTTTGATATATCAACCAAGTTTTGAAACCATTACTATCAATGCACTCAAATTTTACTATAAAATTTTCTATCCCCCCAGGTTGACGTCCCATCCTGAAGTGGCTTCGGATCAGACCCAAGTCCAAAACACACGGTGTGTTTCCAGACCAAAAATACAGGGTATGGTATTTAGTATTTAGTTCGAGCGCACAGTAGTATTATCAGGGGTCACTTTGGTCTGAGGATGGTCTAATCAGAAGTTAATTGGAGCACACAAACGTCTGCACAATGCTCTGGACAATATCTGGACCGCGCATGACAATGTGTAGAAAATGGTCTGATCAGTGGCATCTTTGGTCAGAGGTTCACTCTAGCGAAAATTGTCTGAAGAATTGTCTGAACAATAGTCTGGATATGGTCTGGATCATGGTCGCACAAAAGTCTGGAGAATGATTTGATTTTGGTCTTATCAGAGGACATTTCCGTCTACAATGTCTGATCAAAGACAACTTCGAGCGCACTCCGCGCGCACACAACTATGCTGTGTTTCGACCACAACTAGGTTACTTTGGTCTGGAATGGTCAGATTAGAGGTCAATTCCGGATGACCCCTCAACCTTGGCGAAACACATAGCATCAACAAAAATATATAACTTTTCGTTCCAATGAAAAATTATGTCTGCAGAAGTATTTGCTCAATTTGAATGAATATGTATGCACGTATTTGATCTCAAACGTGGTACGATATGTTGCCCAGGTTTAGATGCGCGACCCTAGGCAGCTCTGATCTGACCATTTGCCAGACTTTGCCCTCTGATCAGACCGTAGTGCGACCATTGTCCAACCATTTTGCGACACAAGCGTTTCCCAGACCATGTATTTTGGGTCGCACAACGCCACCAGTGTGCGACCCAAATGGTCTGATCAGAGCAGTCTAGGGTCGCGCGCCTAAACCTGAGTGTACTCTTCTCTTGTTTCCAAAATATTTTACATTTTTCTTCGAGTCCAATTGTGTGAATCCGTCCCTCTTTGATTTTTATCGGTTGCTTTGTATGTTTCTTTGGTTGTTACAGTTAGAATTTTTGGAGGAGAAATATTATTAAAGTTAAAGAGGAATATTATTTGGAGTTATAGTTCCCATTATCTATTCCTGCTGAAAGCTGTAACCAAATATAACTTTAACTGCCATTATTTCAGCTAAAAATTATATTGTGCCAAAATTTATTCTGCTGAAAATTTTACTGATTTTGTTTTAATGTGGCTGTACTATATATGCCCTACTAGTTGTGCGAATAAACTACCAATCGTGATCTCTGATTTCAACGAGATAAAATTCCTTGAATGTTATGAATTGATCGTTTCTTTGGCAAAATGGCAATTGATCCGAATCCGTAGAGGCAGAATTCATAACGTGTTCTCGACTGATTTCCTTTTGCTCTGAAGAGCGCCCAAAAAAATTTAAAATAAATGTGAAAGAACCATTTGAGTTCCTGGTCACGTGAAATAATTGACAGTAGCCTGTGAAATTAACTAGTAAAAGAGCAACTATGACTGAAAGAGTAACAAAAAGAGGTAATTGGTATCTGAAATTTTTATAAAACATATCAACACCACCAGTAAAGAGTGATGTCAAGTCGAACAGATTTTTTAATTTAATTTCATTTTTCGGCATTCAAAACTGCTGAATTTTTTAAGTCCATGATTGGAATAACAAACGATTATGACTTAATTTTGCTTATAATAGGTAAGCGTGTAACAGTGTTTATTTCAAATCAGTAATAATAATTATGCAACTCAAAATTTTAATCGCAAGACCAGTGCCAGAAATTAAAAAGATATAATTAACTTGAAGAATTTTTGAATGGAAGCATAATTTTTGTGGAAAAAAATTGTCGAAATTGATTCTATTTTTTTAATGGTTTTCAATAATGTATAAAGCGAAACCTGGTGACAATAACAAAGAGAGATCTAATAAATGCTTTGGAAAAAAAATGACTGCTTATCAAAAATTTTTTAACAATTTTTACTTTGTAGGTCAATGAAGGATAAATTTGAAAACCTCTCGAAAAACGCTGTTATTCATCTCGCTATCGAAGTGGTGGAGAAATTTAAAAGAAAAATGATTAAACATGGAAATATAAAATTTTTTTAGATGTCCAATCTTTGGGTAAATAAAATTATTAATATCAAACTGCAAACCACAATCGAATTTCTAATGAATCTTAAGTCAAGAAGGTTGAAAGATTAGTGTTTTTCATACAGGGTGGGTCAGTTTTAGAAATAAATATCCTCAACGCCACAAATTACAAAACTTATGAAAATTTTATACATAAAGAACCACTCATGGGTATAATATACAAACGAATTCTTATCCCTAGGTCAGAAATTGTTGGTTTTAAACTTAAGAAAACCGTGAGTATGTTTGCTTTTAAATAAACAAAAAAACGAAAGAATTTTTCTTCGCTGTTATCAGTCTGTTCGGTTTTTTACGTGTAGGATATCGTCTCTACTCTCAATTTCGAGCGAGCCGATTTGTATGGTTTCAAACGCAAGACATTACGATGCAGAGGTATACCCAAATCGTCCCGGGCAGATATGCCCGATGTGTGTATCTCGTGTTTGTTTTTACTATGTTAATACATTGAAAGTGGTACAATATTGCGGAAAAAAGCTACTTTAGCAGAAACCGGCAAAATCGAAGGGAATATCGTATCCCGTGTTCGCAAGTGTCCTAATTTTAGCCGCGAAATACAAGTACAAACATAATAACCTATTTTCCGCGCGACTTGTATCACGCATCCGCTCAATTTACGTATCGATTTTTCTCACGCAATGTAGCTCGATTTTGTATATAATCCGCAAATAAGCCTAATTTAATGCGCTTCGAGCAGAAAAGTGATTATTAAAGCTTTATTTTTACTTTTGTTAAAGGAAACCATTAATCGAGATGGCGTGTTTATTACCTGTTTGTGAAAAAAAATGAGGAATTATCTAAATGCTGATTATACGGAGAAGTATGTAATTGCTAAGCTGAAAATTTTGCAACGCAAAGAAATTAGGGTATCGCATCTTTTACCTTAATTCAAAAAGAATTAAAGCTGCATTCAATACGGAAGACACCATTTTCGGTTTCGAGATTTGACAGTGAAAATAGATTCGGCCACTTCCACCTTGACAAACAAAGCCTTTTTTCAGAGAGGGATTTTTCGGAAAAAAATCAATTTTTGTTGCACTGGGACGTACACCATATATGCCACAAAATAGATTCGACCAGTGAAAATAGATTTGGCCAATGAAAATAGATTTCACTAGTGAAAATAGATTCGGCCACACCCACATTGACAAACAAAGCCTTTTTTGGACAATGAAAATAGATTTGATCAGTGAAACAAGACTCGGCCACTCCCACGTTGACAAACAAAGCCTTTTTTCAGACAGGGATTTTTCGGAAAAAAAATCAGTTTTTGTGACACTGGGACGTACACCATATATGCCACAAAATAGATTCGACCAGTCAAAATAGATTTGGCCAATGAAAATAGATTTCACTAGTGAAAATAGATTCGGCCGCTCCCACATTGACAAACAAAGCCTTTTTGGCCAATGAAAATAGATTTAATCAGTGAAACAAGATTCGGCCACTCCCACATTGACAAACAAAGCCTTTTTTCAGAGAGGGATTTTTCGGAAAAAAATCAGTTTTTGTGGCACTGGGACGTACATCCTATATTTCACTAAATAGGTACGGCCAGTACCACATTGACCGTCACTTGGCTGCATTCGGTGGCCTATCGAGCTGAAAAAGTTAAGCATTTGTCAGAAAATTTAATTAAGATTCTAAATCTAAATGTCACTAAAATAAACAACATAGAAAATACACACAAGGATTGCTGACACAATGATTGTTGAAAATGTCTTGACTGGTACCGTAAGCATTTGAAAAATGAGGCAATTTTGTGTCTATTAACGGAACCCGAAAGACATGATTGTGAGTTATTCTTAAAAAGCGCCCTTTACAGGTTTGTAGGTGCGGGTGGTTGAGTAGGTGGGGGGAGGTAGACGATTAAACGCCCCCCCCCCCCTCCTCACCTTAGTTAGCTTATATTTTTTTCGCTCCCCAGGCGCACGGGCTATTTTTTTACATAGTAACGTGCTATTTGACAAAAAAGTTGAAACTGTGGGGGGAGGGGGCTGCAAAAAACACTAGCGGGGGGAGTGATCAAAACAGAATAGATCCATAAGTTTACTTTAAATACTGGTGGCGGTCAAGCAAGCTGATAGGCAAGCAAGCCGAATTTTGAAAATGAGGTCAAGTAAGCCGAAAAATTTTCGGATACCGGTATTTTAAGTTGCCCTTGGCGGGCCGATGGGCGCGCTTCGCGCGCGTCGCGGCTTCGCCGCGATAACCGGCCGCTATTTCCGGATTACATCCCACAGCGGATGAGAGGCATGGCCATGGACAGCGGTCTGCTGAGGCCCGTACTCACTAGATGTCTAAAAATTGACGCATTTTTTGTTTCTTTGGTGCATTGGAATACATTATGCACTATAATACAACGAGCAGTATTGATTGTAACGGCTGATAATGTATTATTTCTGATAGATTACATAACTATTACATAACTTTCGGCTTGCTTGCCTATCGGCTTATTTTGCATTCGCCTAAATACTATTACATAATATTTTCTTAAAGAAAAGCTTTTATAAAATATGTAGGTTCAGGTTTGAAAGATTTCATGGATTTGATGAGGAGGTAGTAATTTAGAGTCTGAAATAACTTTGTGTGTCCCCCCCCCCCCGTACGTTTGTGCACCCCCTCCCCCCCCCCCCCCCCCCCCGTTACAGAGCACGTGTCCTTAATTATGTAAAAAATGGCACGTGCTTCTGGGAGTGCAAGTAATATGCACCCACTAAGCTGGGAGGCACAAACGGAAAAGATCCAAATGAAATAACCAGATGACGCACACAGATTTTTTCATAGTTGAGAGATGAAAAAGATCCTCTGTACATAAATGTTTATATATTAAAACTGTTCCATAAATGCCAGTATTCCTTGTTTTGCAATGTTCTCATTATTCAACCTCAGAATGTCGTCCTTGATAACAATGAAAAGGCAATCCTTATAGAAACATGTGCAGTTGAAGTGACCATACCCATTCAATTATAACAACTGCTATATAATTAAAGACAGGACAGCTTCATTGATCAATTCAAAAAATAAATCCTTGATCAATGTGCAAGAAACAAAAACTACAAAAACTATAACAATGTGATACAATTTACCTTTGTGTAAATAATTATTTGATCTAATAAGGTAACTTGATAATGAAATTTATTAAAATTTCATTGTCTGAAAATGAGCAAAAAATTTTTAAAGCACATTTAACTTGTGTTTTTACTTAACTAAGTTAACAAAAAAAAAACAAATTGGAATCATGATGAGGCCAAGTTTTTCATATGAATTTCATCCTTCTAATATCAAACTCTTAGGATCTTTTCCGTTTGTGCCCCCCCC
>NC_134480.1:23251253-23330404 GCF_964194025.1 Convolutriloba macropyga
GTTTCAAATTGACGTTAATCATTCATTTGATTTTTCCAGCTAATTTGATTACTTATTTAAACCAAAAAACTCTTTTTCTTCATGCACAACTGATTTTTTTGGATATAAAAATATCACAGTTTTTTTTATTTTGTACATTTTTAAAAGTTTACCTAATTTTACGTACATACGATATGGTTTCCTACCTGTCAGACCATAAAAACTGACCCATTTTTCAAATCATAGACTAGAGAGAATTAATTACATTTAAAGTAGAGGAACCGAAACTGCTCTAGATTATCGAATCCAAACATCAAATGCAATAAAATGAATACTGGGAACTCATTTTCAGTCCTTTGTTCAACTTGAGTACACTAATGCAGAAACCGGCTTCATAAAATAAATGAATCATAGTAACTTTTATGAAGACAGGCCAAACTTGTTCAACTTTTCTTGAAACAATCGAAAAATAAATTGTTGTTTCGGGACTACAATGTACATTTCTCAGAAAATGCTCAGCATTTAGCAAGCATATCAGGGCCTTGCATCTCAGGTTTGGAATATCGGCTGACATATCCTGTCAAAGTTATTCAAAAATGACCATTTGACAGCAATCAAGGTCATACTAAAATAAGATAAATATATTTTATTCAGTTTTAAAAAAGCTTTGATTTTGTGCTACAAAGGTACAATAATGTGTACTTAATTAGTTCATTCATGATTTCCCTATTTGGTAATATTAATGTTTCCCTCCTGATAAATATGTTTATGTCTGTAGTTGAAAGGTTTCACATTTGCGGTTCTAAACTTATATTGTTGTTTGTACTTTTCGGGGCTCCGTTGCTAAATCTGTTCATTCGTTGTAGAAAACTATTATTTTCATTCTCCATTTTGTTCAATTAGACTTCAGGTCTGGACTAAAACTTCCAATTAACTTGTTCTAATTGCCAAGCGAAACTAGTCAGTAATTTAAATGGGCCGAATCGCCCCGCGAATAACTCTAAGAGCGTATTAAACTTCTTAGAGTTTTTTGCTTCGCGAATCACTCTAATAGCCTAATAGACTTCTTAGCCTCTTTTGCCCCGCGAATCATTATTTGAAAATTAATTGGTCGAAGCGCACCGCGAATTGAAAATAAAAATGTAGCACATAAATTTTGTACGACACGGCTCAGTCAGCAGGATGCCGAAAACTCCTTTAGCCACAGACTCTTTTTGGGACCGAGCTCAACGGAACCCCCGCCTCGTTGGGAGTGATGGAGTTTACAAAGAAAGAATAACCCTGGACACCCATCTTCCTCCAAAACCCATGAATGTAAGTCTACTAGCCGGACCAGTTTACGACCACACCATTGATGACACCAATGAGGCAACTGAACAAGAACGCAAAACAAAAATTGCCCAGCTCAAGCACAGCTGAGAACTCAAATGTCAAAAAATAATCGAAATTGGTGTTTTATTTTGTGACTAACCCTGGGATCTTTGCAATCGGAAACGCGTCTCTCTTCCATATTTAAGAGGAAACAAAAGGAGGCAACTTCTAAACAGAAGAAAACCTGACAACGTCACTAATGAAATAACAACAATAGAATTGTGACAAAAAATGGAACAGTTTTTTATTAGACTTCGCGAAATAACCATTGACAGATACCTTTTTTCTCATGAAAACAAAGGACGGGGGACCGTTAAACAATAATACAGCATACTAAAGGAACTACCAAAAACTGCACAATTTCGAAGATTGCGAAGAAGCGGTAATACGCGATTTATTTATAATTAATATGTCAGACACAGAAATCCAACGCCACTTGCTCCGCAAAACAACAAATCTGAGTGCAGCTCTACAACATGCCGTAAAAATGGAAACGAAGCAATAAGACCAAATTACGACAATAAATAGCACCGCACAACGCACCATCAACACTGTCCAAAATGAAAGCGGTTTTCGCTCCGCGATTCGATCTAATCAAAGCAACCAACATTTAAGTAGATCAAACCAGGCAAATCAGTGCATGGCAACAGAATAACAACAAAACTGTATTGAATTGGCGAAAAAATGCAATAGCTGCGGACTAAACCATTTTGAAAAATGTGCCAGAAACCACATTTGAAAACAAAACATTCAGTACGAAACATCGAAAATAACAAGGAAACAGAAGAAGAGTCAAAAAATAACACGGAAAACTACAGAAAAACGTACTATAACGAATATCAGGAAATCACACCACAAAACATGAAAGTGAAAGTTTGACATAGTACGATTTCACAACTACTTGATTCTGGAAAAGTGTGATCCTTCGTAACAAAAGACTATTCAAAATCAATTTAGACAAGTCTGATGGAGCAAGGTGGTTATCGGACAAAACGAGGAAAATAAGGAAATTCTCGAACAAACCTGTGACCCCTTTTGGCACACTAATAGCTTCAATCAAGTATAACAATTGGACCGCGTAAAATGCACAATTTGTAATCGCCGAAAACAGAATACGACCACTAATTGGAAGAGACCTATTGGAAACTCAGGGCATTTGCATCAAACAACAACAAGCAAAAAACAAAATTGTGAAATTCATCAACACACCAAATCCGATCAAAGAACAGATTGCCATGGAATTCTTCGGCCTAACAACGCGCTTTGGTAAGTCGACAAACCCTACAGTAAGAACCCATTTTCACAAAAACTACCAAGTACCCCAACAAAGAGCAGGAAAGTTTCAATAAATATACAGCACAAAGTCAAAACAGAAGTAGAAAAACTCAAAAAACAAGACCACATCGAAAAACTTAATTCACGTTCAGAAAAAAATCTTCATTCCGCCAATTGTAAAAAACAGTCAGGAAAGATCATTCAAAAAAACTAGCTCTAGAATCAAACGTATTGAGCATATCAAATCACATAAAAAAACCAGATGATGCCAAACATAGACAGCTTGATGAAACTTATTTCACAAAAATGTTTGCTCAAACAGCGAGCCATATTTTATACCAATCGATTTGCAATAAGCTTATGGCCAGCTTTTTTTACACCCCGAAACTACGAGTTATTGCAATACTGGCACATACCGTTTTAGAAACAGGTTTTAAGGTGTGAACAATATGCCGGCCGAATTTCAAAAAGCCATAGATACAGCATAATTGGCCTCGAAAACGCAAACACTTTTCTCGACCAAATTTTGATCTATAGTAGGAGAACTTTTGAAGAACTTCTAGATTTAGTCAAAAAATGCTAAAAGAAATTGGACGATAAAAATTTGCGAATCAAGCTATTAATTTGACATTTTGCAAAGAACTAAACCGAAAGACTCGGTTAATAAAAGGAAAAAATGTTGTGAAGCCATTAAAAATTCATAAGCGTGCAATTCTTATTCTAAGGCCGCCTAATACACTGAAAAAACTCAGATCATTTCTCGGATCTTTGCACCACCTGAGCACGTTCCTACCAAATTTAGCAAAACTATGCCATCTCTTAAAACCATCACTATAAAGATCAGAAAAACTCATGTGAATTCAAGACCCTACCATACATTTTGGAAAAATCCAAACGAAAATAGTGGAATTGACTGAAAACGAGCATTACAAATCTAGAAACCAGAACAAATTGCGATGCGTCTGCAGGATCAGCGCTGGAACATTTAGATAATGAAGATTGGAAAACAATTGCATTGCATTCGCCTCTCGTTTCCTGAATTCAGATATAGTATCATTGAACCAGACGTTTTAGGGGTTGTGTGGGCCGTAAAAGACTTTAAATTGTAGCGTTTTGGACAAATATTTACAATAACTACAGACGATTGTGCACTACTCCCAATCATGAAGGAACATTGCTCAAATAAGTCGTATAGCAGCAGACTTACTTGCTTGGTGTATTGCCTTTAACCGTTCATTTTTGAAATGGAACATCTGCCGCGCACGAAAATGGGTTTAGTCGATTTTTTTGCGCGAGCTTAACCAAATAGCACCTAATATAGAAAATTATGAAGAGCAATTCATATTAGCTATACTGATTTGGATTAATCTTTTGGAATAAATCAACTTATGAGTCAAATACGTCCCAATTTGAGGCAAATTACCGACCAAAATCAAATAATGACCAGAATGCAAGCGAAAAAAATAAGTTTGCGCCGCAAATCAAAAGCATGAAAACACTTCAAGCAGACTCAAAAAAATTTGGCCCGAAAATACTTTCCTCGTTTTGAATGAATAAATTGACTGAATGCACTGAACAAACACACTCTACCAAAATGATCGCTCTAATTCAGTCTGCTGATTCGCTCTCTAAAAAAGAAAAAACTGCCTAGTTTTTTTGTTAATCTCATCAAAATGGCAGAAAGAGCAAAGCAGAATCCGAGCAAAGCAACCACCCGAGTCAAATTTGATGAGGAAGCGGAACAATCCAACACGAAACTCAAGCTCTAGTGACCCCAAAAAGAGATGTAACACACACAAACATACCAGCAATCCCCGCAGACAACTACCCAGATGCATTCAGTTTCACCCTAAGCAAGATATTTACAAAAAGACTTCTCAACTGCCTTAAAACGAAATATGCCACACTGAGTGTGCCGACGTTGAATGAGGACAGATTTAAGCAGCTCAAACCCTACAGCCAGAGTTTCTGGCGAGACCATCCAATCAAATCTGGGTGCGTATGTTTCAACAATCGCATAGCGATACCCGAATCTATTAAAGACGTTTATACAGAGGCAACCCACATAACCCAACTTTATGCATGGCGGCCATATATGAAAAGAGATATCATCTAAGAAGCATCAAAATGCAGCCCCCGCATAAAAATTGGTAAACCTTCAAAGTCAGTTATACCATCTACTTAATGTCCCCCAAACCATGCAATTAACCTAATGAAGAGATTCAAATCAACTTCAGTGGCCCAATGTATAATGAAAAAGATCAGGAAATTTATTTACTGGCTTGGAATGATCGTTCTTCTAATATCCAGTCAGCAGAAGTCTACGACCATGCTAACGATAAGAATAATCAAAAACATCGTCAAATCTACATACTATTACACGGCGTTCCGTGGCGCATTCGATTTGACTAGGCAATGTGCCAAATCGGAAAACAAGGTAGTAACTTTTGACAGCCAAACGACATTGATTTAATCGCGGCGCCAATCAAGGACCAGCGCTCTAGGCTAAAGAGAGCGCTTAGTACCGATAATTAAACATAGATTGGGATGTATTAAAGAAGCTACTAAATCGCAATTCAATTTGAACTGCTAGATTAATTCAATAGGATGCCAACATTGAAAGTGCAAACAAAAATCTGGTAATTAGTCTATGTGAAGCACATTTTAGCCCCAAACTAAACACTCCCTTAGGAAATATACGCACTTAAACAAATATACATCAATATTTTTCACAAAATAGCATAAAAAATTCTTTAGCTCAAGATACTGTTCATTGCACCACACTCATTTCAAAGGACAATTGTGGAGATCGCGAGCGAAGTGATACAGAGGTGGATGTTGAAAAAACTAAAGCAATTTGCAACGCGAACCAATGACAGTTGTGAAACACACTAGATGAATCGGGTCTGATTAAACAGACGGACAAAGCATTCAAATACCAAGAACAAAAAATTCCTTAAAATTGAAGTTAGCAAAGCATTACTGGCCAATAAACGTGCAAGAACAGTCCTTCCAGGCTATATGAGCTTCTGGCACCCCACTGGACTAACCTCAAAACGATGAGGTATCCTCTGTAATCAAAGACCCGGATAAAATATTAGTAACGGTAAGAAAATTGAAGAACGACTTTCAGAAGAAAAACTGAAAAAGACAAAGCCTCCCCACATCAAGTCTCCGCCGAAAAAAAAACCAAAAACACCGTCGGGGAAATTCTTGAGATAATATTGCAAAATTTTCCACCGACCTCAAGAAAAAAATATCGGGCAGCCAACGAATTAGCCAGATACCACCCGTTGACTACAACGGCATCGTTTCATCAGTTAATAACAATTTTTCAAGAACACTTAGAGTTCGGATGCCAATTAAGCCCGCACAAACAACAACTTCATCCCCCAAAAAAGACGCATAGTACGCAATTACATTCAACACAACTAACGAACCACGACGGGCAAACGAAACTTGACCACAAACACTGAATCGATAGATAGTTGTGTGCCCCGCGTTTTTGAGAGCCCCAAAACTACGTAAGAGAAGCAGAAAAACTCAACAAACAAGCAGTAAAAAGCAATAATCAACACCGCTCCTGCAGTCGGGCCAAATCACTTGCACCGAGAAATAGCGGAGTGGAAGGGATTCAGTCACTTACAGAGCAAAGTCCCATTCCCACTAAGCACCTGAATATTCGGGTTCTTTCGTCTCAATTCGCTCCACTCATCCAAGCCTAAGAATCGCCCAACATTGACCCAATAGTCCGCTCTGACTTAGAAGCAGAAATGATCACTGACTCTGAGAGTGACTAAAACTTGATCAAAATTCGACTATCGCAAAACAACACATATTTTAGTGGTATCATAACCATTACATGTCATTTATGTTTTTACACACTTGTCAATTCTAATGAAAAAAAAGAAAAGCTATATTTTCTTGATGCAGGAGGAAAGGTAGTACACAGGTGCCATAACTTTTACTTATTTAGGTTTTTCAACTTTTCCATATCTGTTAGTCTTCGTGTTTCCCTCCCGACAAATTTGTTTATGTCTGTAGTTTCAAGATTTAACGTTTGCAGTTCTATGGTTATATTGTTATTCAATTTTTTTGGGGTTTCGTTGCTAAATCTGTTCAATTGTTGCAGTGAACAATTATTTTGCTCATACGTATTCATTTTTTCTAGTAGTCACTCCTTGACTGCCTAATTCAATCTTCATTCTCCATTCTGTTCAATTAGAGTCCACCAATGAAATAAAACTTCCAGTTAACTTGTTATAATTACCAAGCCATACCATTCTGTACATTAATTGGGCTGAATCGCCCCGCGAATAACTCTAACAGCATATTAAACTTCTTCGCCTGTTTCGTCCCGCAAATCAGCATTTTAAAGATAATCGGTCTAAACGCACCCCGAATCGATCAAGAAATCGTATCACATAAATTGTGTACGACAGAATTCAGTTGTTTCTTCCCGACAATTTTTTTGAGATGAATTGTTCGTAGATGATATAAACGTTCTCCAAAAAGTCAACGTTTGACAGTAATAAGTTTTTCTGAAGTCATTCAATTAAGAAAAATCAACAACCGTGCCTCAATGCGTTCTTTGATGGTACGTACAACACTTGCATCGGTTTTTTTTTAAAAAAAAGCTCTCAATGTACCGCCGACATGTCGCTCACCGAGAAAAATTTGCGTTTCCGAAAAGATATGCTAAATAAAAGAGCAAAAGGATTCATTCTGTTGTGGAAAAACTCAGTGCGAATTGTTCTTTTTTAGCACTGGACGATCCAGTGCTGACAAATAATTCTAGCAGGCGTAATGCTCATCTACAGCTCAACAGCTCATAATAAATTTAGAAGAAGAATTTAGCCAAAGGGAAAAAGGATTATAACAAAAAACTGTGTTGCAATTGTTGACCTCTCAACAGATGTGACAGAAACTAAAACAATTATAACTGGATATATCGTGTTCAATCATACCAAGAATGAAAAAGACACCAAGGCCAATGACTGTTTTATCTTTCGATAAAACAAGTTTCAGTTTTAGCAAACTTAACGAAAAGAAATTTCAGTTGTGTACAAAACCATAATTAGGTACTTCAAAATGTTTTACCCTAGTCCAGACCTAGACTTATGAAACGACCCAAATAGTCTAGAAGAGGGGTCAATATTGACCAAAATAACACAGTCGAGGTTTTTTAGTTAAGGTCCAGCAAAAGTCTTTTCATGGGTCCAGCAAAAGCAATTTCATAGCGATTTTGGGTCAAGCATGAGGTCTAGACTAGGGTACTGCTATATAGTAATAATAAAATTACCACAGTACAGCAATATATAGTATGATTTGTAACCTTCATTTATCAATAAAAAACTAGAGAATTTTTGTAAATCGAAAGAAAAAATTAAGCACAATTTCGAGATTTGTTCCGTCAGAATTGAAAGCCAAGAAATGAATTTCAATGCTTTAGGTAACTTGTCAATAATTAAAGTGTTATTAACAACAATTCGCACAACATGATTAAGAAGGTTTTCAAGTAATTGTTGGTTCATTGAATGCTTAGAAAAATTTTATTGACTAGAAAAAGACTAAATAATGGAGTTGGTCAATAGGTAGTTTCCGGTTTCAATTTTTAATAAATGTTCTTTGATAAAATGTATAAGGTTTGAGATTCAATTCAATTTCAAGACTAGAATAAGTTTTCAAAATAGCGTACGAAATTCTGTGTCAGCTTTTATCCTGTAATCAAACACAGCGTGACTCTAGACATTTTCATTCACTGCAAACTGAGTCGGTTTAGTTTGTTTTCAATAATTCTATCATATTTTTCGTTGACGAAATAACTTGTTTTACAAAAGTTTGAGGGAAATAGCATCGAGTATCAGGAAAATAAGCAAATAAACTTTGCAGAGCTTGAATTTTGAGAAAACAGGGGCAACAGTTTCAATTAACCTAAAAATGGTTTTTGGCTATTACTTTTTATTTTCCAATCAAGAAATCAAAACTCTACAAGAACCAACGAATATTTTTCGTCCACCGCAAGCTTAGAGAGCTTATAACTTCTACATCCACCAGTATTACGTACTTGGGCTGGAGGGGGGGGGGGAGGGGAGGACGGAAAAGATCCCCAATTCGTAACTTGTATGAAACAGACTTGGGTCATCTTATCGATTAGTGGTAACTTTCCATTTGTCTTCCTAATATACAAGTATTTACAAGTATATGCTTAGTATTGCGAGTATAATCTTAGTATTGCGAGGGCCTCTCATAATTAAGAAAATTCATTGAAGTCCAATTGACACGTGGAAAAAAAAACCATCGTGAAAGGATCGGTCAAGTTTCTTAGCAGGAATAGAGTTTGAAGCCTTTATTAAAATGGAAGATATCTGCACAGATAGATTTTAAAATCACAGAATTTATGCTATGTACAGTGCCAACTTTTAAAACTAACGACATTACCAAGCATTTTAAAATTGCAAAGGGACTTTGAAAGTAGCAAAAGTGCGTAAGTAACGTTTATCCTTCAAGATGATAGATCCGGACGCTTATCGTGCAAGAATCTTAATACGCGTGAAAACTTCGATTCAAAAAGCATTTTTGAACTTGAATTCACTCAGAAAGTTGATATTAGGAATTGCGTAGCGATAACATAAGGTTGCAAGATGATTCATAGTAATGCAACATTCTTGCAAGACTCTAACAAAATTTTACAAGATAGCCAGCCGTTCTCAATAAACTAGAGGTTTCAATCAAGGTTATGCTACTGTGCTGAAGTCACTTTAAAATGCTGGCCTTTATCTCAAGCAGCCAGGTGGTTCTAGAATGCTAGATCCTCAGAATGACTTTCTTAATGTTTACAAACGGTTAACGTTATCGAAAATTTGTTTGTTTGAGGGTCACTCTTGAAGTCCTATTATCAACAAAAAAGGTAATTCTAGGCATTTGGAACACCGTTTTTGGAAACAATTTGGTGATTCTGACACATTACAAAACCCTCTAAATTTAGGTATATTTTAATTTCAACAGTTATTTTATAACCATCCGAGTCCAGCAGCAATTTATTGATAGCTTTTTAAACTATAAATTACTTGCCAGATTTTCAAAATGAAGTAGTGTAGTATTGCTAATTGGATAAATGCCGCCGCAATTACCGATACTACAGAGAGTATAATTATTTAACCGTCGACTTTGTGAACACTTTAGACTTAGTCTAAACTGACGAAATATTAAGAGAGAGCTATGCTGCGTGAAATGCGTTGAATGAATGAAATCATTATTCATAGCCAAATACTGCTGTGTATTATTTAATACACTATTGCACAAGCTATGCCGACTGATTCACTACCGCTATTGATACGCGTATTAAGTGAAGGATACTGAAGCTATCCAGGCCGCTCCTCACAGCAGCAAGTCTGAAACGATAATATGACTAAAGACGAATAATAGTCGGCTCCACGAATGACCTAGGAATTGATTTGGAGCTAGTCATAAGTCGTGTGGTTTTTAGTTGTGTTGACTCAAGTATAAAGACGCACGAGCCCAGAGCTTGCTGCTGAAGGAAATCAGTACTAAACTTAACCAGCGCAAACTTAAGCCGCTTCAATCTGCACTAATAATTTCTCTCTCTCTTTCTCTATTCCTCTCTGTGCTCAAAGAGCGAAACATCTACTCCTCCGCTAAACGGGAATAACAGCAGCGATTGTAAGTCTGCTGATGTTATAGCAAAATAGAGTTAAAGTAATATTCACATCCAGCAGGAAGATGGAAATAATTTCTTGATTAAGATTAGATACCCCACCATATTTCCAAGTACGATTTACCCCCAAATTGTGCTCTATCCTTTCTATCTATTTAATAATTAACCTTTATATCTAATGAACTTTATTTCTAGCAAGTAACACTTAGATTTGGAAATTAGCAAAGAACATTGTGAGCATATAGTGAGACTTATTCGAGCACTTAATTAAGGTCGCTATAATAATATTGGTTTAGCTCCAGTGTGGTAATGAAGATCAAGCGAATAAAATCCCTACCACATCAGAGTTAAAAAATGGTGCGACGAGGAATAAAGAACGTCGGTTGCTCACACATTTAGGGACCTGGTGGACTTTTTGTGGCTAGTTTTGCAAACCAAAAACCCAGAGGTCACACAAGTTCTATGGTAGGGCCACATACCGCGCTATCCCAGTACCTGTGTGAGATGTTCTAAGATTCTGAACTTCTCAATTACGACAGACTAAAAGAGACGGGTTCTCCCCACAAAAGAACAGTCCACTGATTTAGTAACTTTGAGCTCCGGTTCTTTGCTTCTCAGACCCAAATTTTTGACACTGTAGGTTGGTTTTTTAAGCGCACACGTGAGTAAACAATTGTGTATTATAAAAAGACGTCTTTGTATCCCCCGCCCAAAATAAGACAAGACCGGTCACAATAATGTTACTTGTAGACTAAATAACTGTGTTCAACTTAACCAAATCTTTAATACTGTTAGCATAACGAACTGTACTATTCCCCCTAGTCCTATATACAAAATCATACACCCATATTCATCAACCTAGTTCGCATATATTGTCCGTAACCTAACTTTAGCGCGTCTTAAACATCTTAATTTTGAATTATCGTCTAAATTATCAAATTTATCATTCTCCAAACCCATAGTATTGCAAAAACAAATGGACCCACATGCAAATAAGCCTAGTTTAACGTTCTTCTGCTTCATTATACATATATAGTATACCTATTAGTGTCTCTAAAAGTTAATAACTCACTCTGATAGCTTCAAACAACGTTGTATTGTTAACCAAACGTCCCAGCAATCACTATAACGCCTCGATCTAGCCCCTGAATTTTTAAAATTTTGTGGTTTTCAGTTAAACAAAGTTGGTTTTATGAGATTTTTAGCCCAATTTTGCTTATTTTTTGCCTAAATTAACAAGATTTAGTGAGAATCCATCCAAAAATCAGCCAATTATACACAGTGAAAGCGTTCAAATTTTATCAGAGTTTTGAAGAGTTTAGCCCCGTTTGGTATAGAAATTGTGTGTTTTTGCATAAATTCACCCCAGTTTTGAGAAAAAAATTGAATTTTGGTGCCAAATTTAATTAATTTCGACCAAAATAAGCACAAATTGTCCCCTAAAGTTGCCAATTTAAGCTCATAAAGCCCTAAAATTTACAGATTTAGACCGAAATTTTCTATTTCTACCTAAAAATTGCCCAAATTTAGGACCAAAGGGCCCAAATTTCCCAAATTTTTCGGTTTTGCCTAAATTTGCCTAAAATTAACAAATAATTGACTATATTTAGTAAATTTTAACCACAATTTTTGCTTTTAAACACAAAATCGAAATAATTTCAACCCGAAACTATTAGATTTGACCCAAATTATTGACATATTAGCCCAAAATTGTCAAAAAATTTTCAAATTTAGCAAAAATTTTCCCAATTTTGCCCGGTTTCATTAAGAAAACACCCGTTTTTGGTAAAAGATTGTCAAAACTTGCCAAACTTTTTCAAAATTTCGCCAAAATTGATCTGGTAATTGATCAAAATTGACCCAAACTTGTCATTTTTGCCCAAAATTGACCCAAAATTGTCCCAGGTAACCCAAAAATTGAGCGGAACTTGTGAAAAATTACCCAAATTGAACCACAGAAGCTAAGGAATATCTCATTTTGGATACAAATTAGCGGTACAAATCTCAAAGTGGGTCTCAAAATGACAAATAATATCCTGAAATTTGCCGATAATCATCAAGTATGAGTAAAAATTCGAACACACTGACAAAAAATAGCCATTAAAAGCCTATCAGCGCTTGCTATAAGTTAATATACTAATAGAAACATAGTGTTTTAAACAAAATTAACCACCAAAACGGCAAACTTAAAACAAATAACACGATCTTCTCGTGCAACTTTCCTAAGCAAACGTTCCCTTTATTGTTATTTTGTGATATTTAAGTTTCTCTTTCATATTTCTGAGCCATATATTCGATTGTACTTATTAGGTTACGTATAATTTTGCATAAAATCTTCATTTCACCAAATTAATAGCTTAAAAATTTAGCAAAAAGTATATGGAATATCTAATAGGAGACAAACAAATAAGTATTAAGGATAACTCAGCAGACTGTCGCGTGCTCAAATACGTCACCGACGTTGAACAATCATACTTGACAATAGTCTACCGTATTAATAAAACAAAAACTGTCGGACAGGTAACCATATTTAAAATAGCAACTACATCATTAGATTTTTTGTTTAATAGATTTAATAAACGTGGCTCAATCATTGATTTACAATGTATGTACACTCAACCATAAGCTTCCAGTAAATGAGTGAAAGCAACCAAAACCTGAAATTAGTACCCTTACCAGATAATAAGCTCTATAAATTTGAAAAAGTTTCCATCTCTTCACCCACATTACCTAACTTTATTAGAGAAATAATCCAAAAAGAAAACGTTTTTTGTGTCCTAATAAGAAAATCTGATAGCAATAACCAAATCATTTCCTATAGAGTCAGAGTATTTAGACCAATTTTAACAACAGCATTCTCTGAAAGCAATCAAAAACCAAAGTTCTGTCAAGCAGGAAAGTTTTTCTGGATAGAATATCGACTAATCAAAAATGGTTGCTATCAAAGAATAAATAAATGTCTATAATTAGATAATCTCAAAAATATTTTTGTATAAAACAAAGTAGAAAGCAAAACAAAAATTCTTTTTTCTTTTTATTGTCTTATAACTTAGCTTATGGATATTAGTACAAAGCACCTAAATGTAACCATTTTGTACGACGATAAAGTTGCAAAAGTTAAAAAGTACACTTTAAATAACGATAAACAATCTTTGATTATTTATTACAAGGTTGTTATTGATTCGCGCCTACACTGTTTTATAACATATGCAAGTTGTAATCCAGATTTTTACAAAATATTGAAAGCTTTGCACACGCCCAATAGTTTTATTGAACTCTAGATCATTAAATTTTTACTTAATTTTGGAACTGATACTGTCTAATATTAAACCTTTATGAAAAAAAGTTGAACTTAATGAGTATTGACGCTACCTTCTTGAATAATAATATCACACTTGGTCACAATTTAGGCAAAGTTACTAGTTATAAATTAGATTAGAAAAAGCAATATATGTACATTTTCATTAATTTTGACAAGGTTCCAGGACTAGCTTGCAATATAACCCATGTAAAAAACAACTCTAATTTTAACAAAACTTTAAAAGCTCTTCGCACTCCAAATAGTGTTTTTGAAATAGGACCATTTGTTTAAACAAATTGTCTAAATTTTTCTTAAATTTCATATTAGACACTGATCTTTTCTTAGCTTCAATTTCTTTTGACTATACTTTTGTATTGATTCCTTTCATTTACCTTCTCATATAAAAACTTAATAATCATTACACAAAAACCTTAAACAAAAATGGCGAACATTGTAGCATACCCAGACATTTCTCTTGAAAAATTTACAGGCTTAGACCCGAGTGAGGACGTAGCAGATTTTCTAAGTTTAATAGAGCGAAAAATCGAATTTTCGTTGGCAGTTAGACCAGGACTGTGAAACGCTCAAAATGGTTATGACGCACGTGGAAAAGCATTATTTGGCTCAATCCTAAGAGGACCAGCAGCCCAATGGTTTGATTCCTTGCCCGCAGCGGAAACATGGGATGATGTTAGAACAGGTTTCTCAAATAGATTCACAGAAGAGAAAGACAAGTGCAGAAAACGAATTGAGGTAGAAAACATTCGTAGACAACCAGACGATTTAATCAAAAGCTATGTACACAGAGTAGCAAAAGCAGTGGAAAAAGGATGGCCAGACCCATTCACAGATGCTCAAAGGCAAACTAAGTGTATGGATTTCTTTGTAAGAAGACTAACTCCTCCACCACTTAAACAAAAAGCGCATCAATTTCTGATAGAAACACCTCACGCAACATGGGAACAACTTAGAAATCATGTTAGCACTAAAGATTTAAGTTGTGCAGTAAGTATTGATTTCACAGGCTCAGCTTCGAGCTGTATAGATAACAAAATGGAGATAGATGGTATGAAAGACCAGCTCCAAGAACTAGCAAGTCTAATGAAAAATAACGGAATTAGCGCAGCCTACAACTCAAATGAGCTTCGAAACAGACGAAATCACACACGATTTTGTAAATTTTGCAGAAAGTCAGGTCACACAATAGCATATTGCTATGCAAACAAAGACTTTAAAGAACAAAACAGACAGCAACCACAGCAAAGAGATAAATTCAGAGATAAATATCAAAGCTATAGATGACGTCGTCCAAGAGAGGATAGTTATGATAGGAATCAGAACAGACACAGGCAGGACTATAGACCAAGAAACAGTTACTACAACCAAGACAACCGCAGACAATACTCTCCTTATCCTAGATCCGAGAACAATAACTTCAGAAATTGCTCAAAAAGCTTTGCGAATCGAGATCGACGCCATAAAAGCAGATCCAACTATCGTAGACCCCAGGACTGTAGGAACTACTCAAGGGAACGACAAAATGATTGAAACGATTCCCGAACAAGGTATCGTGAGTCGAACAGTCCGGGACAGGATTATAGAAGAAGTAACAGTTCTAATCAGAACTCTAGAGATAACAGTAGAGAACGTAACTCAAACAGAGTTCCATTCAGAGAGAATAAAGTTAACGGATTCTTTGTGCAGTAAATAACAAGATAAAATTAATTTAAACTAGACGAGTCTCCGTACAAAAATAAAAAGACAAACATTTTCAGTAACTTGTACATTCTCGCCGTCGGAGACAGTAATAAACATAACGGTTTCGAATCGCAGTTTCTAGTCGACACAGGAGAAACATGTTCCTTAAAAAATTTTGATATCCTACAGGAACTTAAGTCACTGATTGAGGTTAAACTAATTGAGTCTAAACAGAAAATAATTGCAGTCAACGGCGAACGATTAAAATTGTTAGGCTACATTCATGTCCCCATCTCATTTGACATTGAAGGCAAATATTATAGATCTTAAACATGGGTTTCAGAGGAAAACGGTTGCGAATTAAACATCCTTGAATGGATATTTTGAATTTTGCCAAAAAAATCAAATTCACAACTCCAAAAATGAACTTGAAAATTTATCCAAACGTCTCAATCACGCTCTCAAAAAATCAAACAAAAAGTTATCTTTTTGTAAGTAAATTTGAAAAAATAGTGCTAAACAGACCTTTTGAGCTAGCACCAAAATCAGTAGAGTTCTAACAATTACATCATCAAACCAATTTTTCAAACAAGGAACATCTTTCATAATTGACAACCGCCTTTAAGACAAAGGTATCTACACATACAATGTCTATTGCGTAAGAAAAGAAAAAGAATTGCCAATAATGCTTATTAATCCTGGTGATCGTAAAGTAACAATAGGATACACTTTGGAAGAAATTTGTCAAAAAACAAAAAAATACACACTGATTGATAATTTCGCGTTCTTAGATCTCCTAACAGAAACTGAAACAGATTTCAATCACATCTTTCATGTGACTGAACAAGTTGAAAACCCAATTTAGACTTTAGAAAATCCGAAATTAGACAAAACAGATATTAGACAAAAGTTGAAAAAAGCTCAGAAAAAAATACATGAAAAAGAAATTGCAGACCACCAAGAATTAGAAACAGATTTTAGTCAAGATCTAAAAGACTTAAAACCAAAAGCAACCATAGAAGGTGAAATCCGACAACAACAAATACCACTAGAAAAACTGCAAATGTTTATTAAATCAGACCGCGAGTTTCTCAAAAAATTTGACTTCAGTCAATCTGACATTAATGATGCACAAATACTAGATCTAATGAAACTTCTTGCCAGAGACAAGGACGTCTACTCTCAAGACAAGTATGACGTTGGCAAAACCCTTAAGCAAAAAATTCACGTAAAAATTCTACCAAATTCAACCTTGACTAAGCAAAGACCATCACGAGTACCATTGCACCATCAGGCAAAACTTGAAATTTTGCTAGAACAGGTCTGTAAAGCTGGAATATTTCGAGACATTCAACCCCCACGACGTTTGGTCGAAGAGTTCTTAAACAATGCACCCCATTCACGTCCCAATCCTTATACTTCTCTCGTTCATCATCACCCTCTCTGTTGGCCTCCTCATAGAAGTCCTCCTCCATCTCCTCATCTAACGACCCTTCATCACAAGCAGGTATATACTGCAACACAAAAAAAACCAGCTGCGCGGGTCGTCGCATGGAAGGGAGCCACGTGGTCCGAAACCCGATTTTAGTCAGTTAAATCGGACACAATCTGATTCAAAGCTTCTAAATAAGTAATTTTTTGGTTTATAGGATATTCCGATTTTAAAACGGAGATTGTTTTCAAATTTTCAATTCCTTCAAATTTTTCTTTTCTTTCTTTCAACCCCGGTGGGAGCTTCGCAAAATTGATTCTGCACATAAAGTGTGATTGCATTCCTGTACTCAAAGAGTATGAATTTGTTGGTACGATAAAACGTACGATGGTTTTCGCTTGAAAAGTTAATGTTTCATCTTAAATTTATTTATATGTTTATGATCACATAAGATGACCAAAAGACAATTAGACGACATCCAGCTTCCCACAGAGCAGTATGACCCCGTGACCAACTGGATGGCAGACCTTCCCCCATTGACGAAGAAACCCCGAGCCATCCATCCTCGCCAACGTGGCCACAACAAGAACAACATAAACAAACAGCGTTATCTGCCGAAACAACATCAACAACACCAACCCGGACAACAATCGCACGAAAGGATTAAATCCCAGCCTGTTCAACCTTTGCAAAAAAAACCTTTAGACGATGGTTTGCTAAAAGGAAAATGCTTCCCCCTCAAAGACGCTCGCCTGGAAATTCAAAGGCTACGAGAAGTGCTGCCACTCGACCAGAACCCGAAGTTTGTAACTTCTCTAGACTACTCACTAACGACTGAAAAATAACCAATGGCGCCTCTCAGAAATTACGTCGATTCAAAACGTCAAAACGAATACCAAGATGCTAGTACCAACCGAATCCCTGCCAGTGATTCCGAACTATTCCTTGGTACCTACTCTAAACTTTTTGAAGACTTAGGAAAAGGAATGACAAGGACCGAAAATACGAACTAGAAAACAAGGTTCTGAAGACTCGTGTTGAAGTGCCATTCGAGCAGATTACAGCATTCCCAAGCACTGATTCACCGCAACCGGAGACTATTTCAACCGATCACCTAATTGTTGGAAACTCCAACTTCCGGCGTCAGCTTTCGGATTCAGAATCCAACATTGCAGATCTACAGAGCAAACTCGACCGGTTGATAATTTCAAAGCAAACTGCTTACCACGAGAAAGAGGAGTTGAGAAAACAACTAGTGGTCTCTTCACAAACTGTGAAGACCCGAGATCGACAACAGCAAGAGCTTCTAAAAAAGCAAACCAATTGATTGAAACAAATAAGCTGCTCGGAATTCAGCTTATGGAGCTAAAAGACAAACAAAGAGTCCTTCTAGCAAAACTTGACAACAAAAACAATTAAACTTTCATATGGTATTTTGTATTAATGTTTCTTTTAATCTATCACTAAAAGTTTCTCCATTTTGGGATCAATAGCCTGTCGTTTATGTTTAATACAACGCACTTGCGCTTCCTCTCTTCTATCTATCTAGTTTGTGCCTCAACTTTTTAAACACTTTTTATTACTCGGTATCTCAACACTTAAATTTTTAGTGTGTTCGTTTGTAACTTGCTCTACCTAACCATTGATGCTAACCTTATACACAAACAATTTGTATTTGTGATTGTTCCTTGGCAAGGCTTTTCTTTCAAGTCTGCCGTTGTACTCCATATTTCATACCATTAGTAACTTTTAACTGAGTTCACAATAACATTGTATTACTGAACTCTGAATATAAATGCTCCTACCTTTCTATAACTATTACTTTTAAGCTCTAATATTCTTTACATTTAAATGTAAACTTTATAGAATAGAGCACAACTTTTCTCTTCTTTAAACCGGGGTGGGCTGTAGTATTGCTATTTGGATAATTGCCACCGCTATTACCGATACTACGGAGAGTATAATTATTTAACAGTCGACTTTGTGAACACTTTAGACTTAGTCTAAACTGACGGAATATTAAGAGAGACCAATGCTGCGTGAAATGCTTTGAGTGAATGAATACATTTTTCATAGCCAAACACTGCTGTGTATTGTTTAATACACTATTGCACAAGCTATGCCGGCTAGTTCACTGCGGCTATTGATACGCGTATTAAGTGAAGGATACTGAAGCTATCCAGGCCGCTCTTCACAGCAGCAAGTCTGGAACGATAATATGACTAAAAACGAATAATAGTCGGTTCCATGAATGACCTAGGAATTGATTCGGAGCTAGTCATAAGTCGTGTGATTTTTAGTTGTGTTGACTCAAGTATAAACACGCACGAGCCCAGAGCTTGCTGCTGAAGGAAATCAGTACTAAACTCAACCAGCGAAAACTTAAGCCGCTTCAATCTCCACTAATTATTTCTCTCTCTCTCTCTCTCTCTCTCTCTCTCTTCCTCTATGTGCCCTAAGAGCGAAACATCTACTCCTCCGCTAAACGGGAAAAACAGCAGCGATTGTAAGTCTGCTGATTTTATAGCAAAATAGAGTTAAAGTAATATTCACATCCAGCAGTAAGATTGATCTAATTTCTTGATTAAGATTAGATACCCCACCATATTTTCAAGTAGGATTTACCCACAAATTGTGCTCTATCCTTTCTATCTGTTTAATAATTAACCTTTATATCTAATCAACTTTATTTCTAGCAAATAACACTTAGATTTGGAAATTAGCAAAGAACATTTTGAGCATATAGTGAGACTTATTCTAGCGCTTAATTAAGGTCGCTATAATAATATTGGTTTAGCTCTAGTGTGGTAATGAAGATCAAGCGAATAAAATCCCTACCACATCAGAGTTAAAAGTAGTCAGAAACAAAATTTTATACCTGTAGATACAACACTGACGATTTCCAAAATTTGGCTCTGACAAAAAATTATAAAGAAGACATTGCTCTTAACAAAAAATATATAAACAGCGGAAACAGCTAACAAACTGCCTCTGATTCAACAAAAAAGTCCAAGGTAATCTTCGCAGAAACGGTTTCACGCAGAAAGTGAATCCACGCAGAAAAGCATTTCCTAACAAAATTCATAGAAAAAGATTTATCCTATAATGGTCTGGTACACCTCAAATCTGTAAACTTGCTGCACTGGAAAATTGAAGTGTGGAAATACTATGGAATTCCTCTACAAAAAACAGTTTTAACTCTGCAAAAGCAAGGATATTCTTCCGCAAAACCTCACTTTAACGATGCATTTGGTTCAAATTGTGGTAACCAGATGTTAGCTGGCGGCTGAAGTGAGGTGCACGTACTTACTAGCTTTTTAATCGAGATAAAAATTTCAAACTTGGTCACGACTTTCCCCATTAACATTATTTCATTTTCCTACAAACATCGGAGATGCTCAGTCTATTTTCAGTGACAAGTGTCTTTGATATTCATACCGAACATAATGAGGTAGTAAGACACTCCTATGATATACTCACACAGAACTGAGCCGACGACACTTAATTCGAAGACAATCTTTTAATAATGATATGCCATGAGACCATTGTCTGGGAGAGTTAGCACCCCAATTACGTAAGTTAATGTATCTCAAACCATAAGTCAATCTTGAAATCATTGTTTTTCTGTGTTGTTCGTTCGTAATCTGCCTATTTTGTTCCGGACCATTCTGATCATCCGGAGAAGTGTGTTCGGGAATCTTTGTGATCTAGTCTCAACAAAATTTTTTGGAGCTATTCATTGGAAACCTGAAATCATTTACTCAGGTCACAAAGAAAACATGAATTTTTCCATTATCAAAATTTTGCCACAATTTAATCCAGGAATATCTATTAGTATATTTTTCTCAAAACAAGCATGAACACTCAAAAACAACATACTTACTTGCCAAGTTAAATAACTAAAGAGCATTGTGCAATTTGAGATTTAACTCTGGAACTCGTGTTCATTGAAATAGTTTAAGCTCTTTTAAATAAAAATCTTTTTTTTTCAATTTTTAAACTTTCATTCTGTTCTGTTTGATTTTAAATAAGAAGGCAATTTAGGCCTTTTTCAGATGAATTTCTGTATATGGACAAAAACAATATATTCCACTGTATCTTCATTTAATCCACTATATTGAATTTAATTTTAATCGTCATTCTTCATTGAAAACCAAATACATCATAGAATTCCAATGCTTCAAGCAGGTCAAAAAATCATAATTGAGCAAAGTATCCGTAATAGTTTTTTTGCCTCTTAAGAAAACGGTTCATTTTTGTTCTTAGAGATGATAAAACAATTGCCTGCCGTCTATATATATATATATATATATATATATATATATATATATATATATATATATATATATATATATATATATATATATATATAAATGTATATATATATATATATATATATATATATATATATATATATATATAAATGTTTAATGGCACATATCAACAGTCTTCATAAAAAATAATGGCTGAAAAATATCCGAGATCTCCATGATCCCCGTTAATATTTTCCATTTTAATCATAATTTTCACTAAATTTTTTTGGGTGTGATTTAGTCTCAAGTAGTTGTCAATTCTCACTTATCAGCTGACTAGTGTGTTTTTTTGTTAACTATCCTGTGACTTGACACACTTGCAATTTTTCAACGATTTTGTAAATATCTGACATATCTGGAAATGAACTGACTTGAATTATGGCTAGATCTGCAAATCATCTGTTGTTTTTCGCATAAGTGCAGGAATTTTTTTCACTGATTTTTCGCGCAACACTGGTTGTTCAAAGTGGTTGATACCTTTGGTCAGATTGGCGTATATTACGTTTTGGTAGTGCAGACTGACATTTCTAACAAGCCGCTCAAAATAGGTATGAATTGGACCACTTCTCAAAACAAAAAATGTTAAGCAAAACAGATAATATCTGTAACAAAGAGACCAAAATTGGTAGCAAAATAAACCCAAATAGGCATCATTCAGAACTAAAATCAGATCTAAACTGTTTGAATTATGTTGATCTTGAGTTGCCGCGGAACCCTAGCCAGTGCCTCATTGTATCATGGGTCATATCAACACGCTCTCTTAGTCTAATAAGGAATGAAAAAACTGAATGTTCTATGAAGAACTGACTTTTGTAATTGTCACACATGGGTCAAGCCTATTTTGATTTTAAAAAAGGAAATTGTTTACAGTCCAAACTGGGGATCTCACATCCCTCTCGTGTGGTAAAGTGAAAATTTTTGGAAAGATCAGCCGCGAAAACAATTTGCAAAAAAGGATATTATTAAAGATTGTTATTTATGAAGCATTCGCTATTGCGTTGACCAAAATCCTTAAGCTTATTAAATTTGTCTCTCTTTTTCACAAAACGGCGCGGGGATGCGGCAGTTTTAGAGCTCCACATAACTATCAGCACCTCTCTCTTCATGTGTAAATTTTGAAAAAAACTCGTAATAAAGTCAAGTAATTAACAGAAAAAATTAATAACAGTAATAATCGTTACTCCGTAAAGCAACAAGTGAGAAGGTTCCTGTTCAGTAATAAACAAAACTGCCATATTTGACTTCAAACAATTTGTAAAAAGGGAAATTGAATATAATCTTAATTCAACCTAAGACTATTGCATTAAGAATATCTTTAAAATGAACGCACGTATTAATTTTAAATAGTATGAACTCAACTTAATCTGATTTCTAATGCAATCTATAAAAAGTTCGTAAAAGCTTGAGTTTTTAAAGTTGAATGCATCTTTGTGTTTTTTCAGCTAGGCACAGCGGGTTGAAACAAAAACTTGAATATGTTGAAAGCGTCAGCGACAATGTTCAGACATCAAAACAAAGATAAAAGCAGCGAAGTAAAGTTTATACACTTTTTAGTTCATACTCTTTTTCATATTTTTTAGTTAATAAAATTTTAGATCTTGGATAGTCTTCCATTCTTCAATATGCAATGTATATGTAATCTGATTTTATTAATCAGAGAATTGTTTGTTTCTGATATCCTCTGAAGCTCCTTCTCTTATTTTCGCAGTTTTATGAGTTTTGTCATGTTGACTAGTATTTGCACTTGCCAGTCATTATAAATTTAAATCTAAGAAATCGCGAGTGGGTCAAATAGCTAATTCTTTTAACTTGGATTTTTATCAAAAAAGGGCGATTGCAGCTTGTTGACTTATGAATGTCTTCGATCACTGAATAATCAAACAGGATTTCAGTCTGACTATTACTGAAGAATTATTTGTGCTTCAATTTGCTAATGAGACTCCAATATATGCTTAAAAACTCTATTGTGGGTCTAGCAGTGTCCTCGGTCCTCAAACAAAAAAAACTATTTTGGCTCTAATGTTTTAATTTTTCTCGACTTTGACTGGAAAAGAAATTACCATCAACAACTCTGTGATATCTCTGAATGTAGAGATACAATTTTGTGTCACTAATCCACTTAGATTTAGATGAATGGATTCGAGGCGCGAATCCAACTTTTACTGAATTAGTGGATTACCACTTTTAGAATTAGTAGCAATCGTGTTGCGAATGCAGACCAAATTACTGAGAGTGGATTTCCTTCTCAAATCCAATAGGACTTTGACTAATGCAAAACAGACTAGATTGAATGCAACTTAATTCAGTAACAAGATTCAAGAGAATGAATAATAATCAAAAGTGGGCGATGTGAACAATATGAAATATTGACTTTTTAGTCGGCGGTAAAATACTTGTATAATGAAATGATGACTTTTAGTCTGACAAGGACAAGAATAAATTATTTAGTACAACTTAATGAATATGAACTAAAATAAGGTACAACCGTACCACATATCCTGGGCTGCTGGGCAAATATTGAAACTGCACAGTGAAAAATTTATGATAATATTAACATATGTACTGGTTAGTATAAATAATAAAGATTATGAGCAACAACAGACAAGTGGATGATGAACATTGGAAAAGTGGCTCGAATGTTGAAATAAATTAGAACAATGTAAACGGTTAAGCATTTCCCGTAAAATGTATGCGTTCAACTTAAATTAAAGCACATTCGCGATGCGAATCCAGCAAAAGTAGAACATCGAAGATATGGCTAAATTAGCAACATCAAATTTAACAAAGAATATCCAACACGAACACAAATTTAAGGTAAACACTAAACATAAAATGAGTGGAAAAGTAATACCATTCCACATTTAACTCAACAATTACAAGATTGAAATTTAGACAATTGAACAAATAATCATGAAGTTCAATTAGTTTTGCTTTAAATTTGATTTTCGGCATCAAAGACGCTCATACTTATCTCCCGTGCATAATCGTCATAGTCATACTCCACGGGTGACCACGTTCCCACTGGAGGGGGTGCAGGGGGACTCAACACTTGCAATTCATAGTCCGTATCAGGAACGGGAGGCTGTGCTGCTTCTTCTTGTATAATAGTTTCTATTACAGGATTCGCGGATCTTTGTTTTTTAGATACGGGAGCAGCTGAATCGTCACTCAAGGAACACACCGAACTTTCGAATCCGTAATAATCAGGCGCGCGGCGATTACGTTTAGTATGTGAAGTTGATGGAGAGGCAACTGATGATGTTGCAGAGGAGGCAGCAACTGATGATGCATTAAAGGTGTTCAGTGTGGTAGATGTAGTTCGGGAGCGTTTGCCTCCTGTTTGTGGTTTTCGGGGTTTTCTAGACGCCATCGCTTTCGAGATGTTGCTGTTTGCAGACGAGACTCCCGATGCTGCATCAGACTGATTGGGGCGATGACGGATTTTAATTTCTCCGCGAAATTTTTTCTTCAACTCTTTGGTGTGTTGCCCGATCTTTTCCTCGGTTGTTTTTTCATACGGCAAAGGTCGGTGTTTTGCATACTCCCATAAATCAGTATTGCGTTCTGCACGAGTGCCGAACTTAGCAATATCGCTATTGCGTACACTGACCTCCGGTACTCCTGGCTCCTTAATGACTGTAGTTGTGTTGGAAGTACGGACCACTGTACTGCCGGGGGCCAGAGTTTCCCAGAGTCCGCGAAGATCACGTTTTGAGCGCTTCGTTACCTTCCGGGCCAACTTTAGGTCAAGGGATTGCTCTGTCCGCGGGATTGGGTTGTTCAATTTGGGGTGCAGAATGAAGCGGGAGACAGACTTGTTGTGATCGCCATTGTAGCGACGACCCGCGTCTACCTGAGCCCTCTGCATGGCCTCGTCAATTAAAATGTCACTGCGGTCACCCGTTACCCATCCATTTTCGTCTAAGTAGTCTTCAACCGGGACAGTATCAGCGTCTAAATAGTGGTGAAGAATGTTCTCATATGATAGATTAGATGATTTAGGTGTTGTACTTATATTACTTAGTGGTGTATTTAGTTTTCTTCCACAATGTGCTTGGAAAGGTGCTACGTTTGTTGTCTTTTGTTTACAGATACATAATTGATATACAATTGACCTAATTGCTTCTTTAATTGTAAATGTATTATTTCTAGTGTCTAATTTCATACAGCCTAAGCGTCTTTTAATAGTTTGTATCAAACGCTCCACTAATCCTATAGCTCTATGATCGTTTGCTGGGGCAGTGATAATGTTAATATTATGTTGTTTACAAAAATTTTTAACTTTATAACCTATTGGGCAACGTGCTTGATCTAATCTGATGTTTCGAGGGACACCGTGAATTTGATTGTAGTCATCAAGAAATTTAATAACATTAGGTCCATTAGCTTTATCAACTACTTCTACAGAAGTATATTTAGAAAAACGATCAATACATGCAAGAAAATAGATATCTTGATCTTTTTCATTGGTGATGGGACCTCCAAAGTCAATTTGTATTTCTTCATTTGGTTCTGTACATGGCAATAAAGGTTTTTATTTAGACGCCGGAATAACAGGTTTAAGATTCTTACCAATATCAGTGCAAGGCTTGCACGTGGCCGCTTTATTCAAAATTTTTCGGTGCATATACGGCCAGAACGCGTATTGCCCGAGCGTTATCATGCCCCAACTTCCTGGATGCGTTAAATGGAGGCTTTCCAAGACCGCGTCTTGAATTGAGTGTGGAATCGCAACGCGTTCGTCCACACAAACACATCCGAGCGAACATGCAAATCCCTCCAGTATGAGAAGAGGTAAGGATTCACTTCCTTACACCTTTGGGGGTCGTTTTGGAGAACGCAGTCGCGTACTTCTTTCAGAACAGCGTCCTTACTAGTGAGAACTGCTAAGAATCCCTTTGTGAAGAGTTGCGTCAGGTTGTTCTCAAAGACCTCTTCTTTTGACAATTCTAAGTTGGGGGAAGTTTGTCCGTCATTTGATGAGCGGGTGGTATTGGAATTGGGGGTAGATTGAAATGTGACCCGGCTGTGTGTAGGGGGAGTTTGTGGATTAGACGCAGAGCTGCTCACTTTGTGATTACTGATTGAAAGGATATGTGATGTATATGAGGGGCAATTGAATTGCGACTGGATTTGAACTGGCTTTGTATTGTTGGTAGAGAGAGAGAGTGGAATTGTGCTGCGTTTGCAGAATTTTCAAGAAGCAACTGAGTTGTATTTCGATTAATGGCAGAAAGCAATTGAGAATTGTTTGTTAAGCGAGGATGCGAGGCACGTGTGGAATTTGTGTGAGGAACGCTGTTAAAGTGCTGTGATTGACAAGTTTGTGGCGTGGTATTTACATAAATTGCTGCAATCGCGTCACGAATGCGGGTAATTGTTGCTACCGCAAATTCCTCGTCATATTTTTTGTAACTTTTGCTTTTTTATTTGGTTGGCGAGAAATATAATCTACCAGCCCCATTTTTGCACCGGGTATATGTTCAATGTTAAAATCAAAAGGTAAAAGACGATCAATCCAGCGTGTTAATCTACTATTATAGATTTATTTGATCTATGTTCTTTCATAATGGATAGTAATGCTCGGTGATCTGTGATAATTGTGAAAGATTTGCCAAATAAATAATATTTAAAATATTCTACAGACCACACCACACCTAATAATTCGAGTTCATTAATACTATAACGTTCCTCATTAGAGTTGAGGAAACGAGACGCAAATGCAACTGTGTGCCATCTCGAAGGCGAACGTTGTTCTAGTGCTGCTCCCAAACCCGCTCTTGAAGCGTCGCATTTGATCCGCGTTTCCAAGTGAGGATTATAGTGTGTATTTTCTGTGGTGTTTGCAACTTTATCTTTAATTGCTTGGAAGTGTGTATCATGTTCAGTGTTCCAAATGAATTTTGTGTTCTTTTTTAATAAAGGACGAAGGGGATGACACAATTGAGACAAATTAGGAATAAACTTTCCGAGGTAATGGACAGGGCCTAAGAAGGATCTAAGTTGTTTTAAATATTTAGGTGCTGGTAGTGAAGCGATTGCCGCTGTTTTTGACTCAAGTGGAGCTATTCCTGATTGACTAAACTTATGACCCAACCATTCTATTTTGGTCTTTGCAAAAGGACATTTAGGTAAGTTAATTCGTAAGTTATCCTCGTCTAATTTCTTTAAACATTTATATACGAGTTTTAAATGGTCATCTTTAGAGCCACGACTAACTACTATAATATCATCCAAAAAACAGTAAGTATTTTGAAATCCGACTAATGTGTAATCCATTACTTTTTGGAAAGCTGCTGGCATATCGGTTAAACCGTAAAAGCCTGTAATAAAACGATATGTTCCAGTTTTCTCACCGCTAATGATATTAAAGTTACAATGTTGAGCCGTTTCCGGATCTAATTTAAGTTGACTGTATGCGTACTTCAAATCCAGTGTTGACTAATATGCTGTTTCTTGTGATGCGGATGTATTTAAATTCTGTTGAATTGTGTCAATCAAATTATCAATATTTGGCATTTGGTATTTGTTTTTATGAATAGATTTATTTAAGATTTTGGAATCTAAGGCTAATTTAACTGTTTTATCTCTTTTAACTCTAATGACTATAGGAGAAATAAAATTTTTATCTGAGCAACTGTTTAATTTTATGATGTGTTTTTCATCAAGTAGTTTTTTAAGTTCTATATTAACGAGTGGTTGTAAATTAATTGGAACTCGTCGTCCTTTTTGATGTGTAGGTGTAAATTCATTATGGAATGTCGACTTTACTGAATGTTTTAAAGATTTACCGACACGGGTGATGAGATCTGGAAAATCAAAAGAGATCTGCATCTTGATTGGACATTGATTTTGATCAATATTAGCAACTTGTTTCAATTGTATAACAGAAAGGCCTAGCTTTGGAAATAGATCTCGTCCAATGATGGGTCGGTGACAATCTTCCACAACAGTTACATCAATGCCCGTGGCTATCCAGTCATTACACTTTATTGATGTGTTGATTACACCTACAATCTTGATTATATCATTTGAAAAGGTTTTCAAATCATGTATTTCGGGTGACTCCACCCAATAGCTTTTGTTGCAATCTGACACCACTGTGTCCGCCAGACTTTTGTTGACAATAGTGCATACGCTGCTCGAATCCACCAATGCTTTTGTGTATGTATTTCCAACACAAATGTCTAAATTTACAGGTTCTACCTCACGTGTGTCGTTTTTGATGGAAATAGCAGCTACACAGTTATCGTTATAGTCGTCGTAATCAGAATCATAATTGGCGTCGTAAATACTTTTCTGTTGTAGAAGTTTGCTGATATTGTTGACTTGTTCTGCCGCCGTTGTTGAGGTACCTGCTGTAGCCGCCTCAGAAATCGAGTCATCTACATAATTTACTCTAGGTTTCGGTTTACTAAGTTGTTTTGGTTTGCGACAAACTTTTGCAAAGTGATTAGCGATTCCACAATTTTTACAAGATTTTCCACGTGCAGAACAATTTTGTCTATGGGAGGGAGTCCAGCCATAGCCACAATTTGGGCAAATCGTAGGTTTGACAAATTGATTTGTCGGTGCTCGGGTTCTATTCCACGATCCTTGGACACTATTTATTGATTGACTTCAAATTTCATTTGTAGTGTTGGGAATGGAAGTTCCAGAAATTTTCAATTGGTTTTGTATTCCCATTTCAATGTTCATTGCCACCTCTAGAGCTTTTTTAGCCGTCCGTGTCTCTTTGAGTAGTTCCCGTTGAATTTCACGATCTTGCATATTAGCAATAAAGACATCTCGGATGATCGATTCTTCGTGACTTCCCAAATCGCAGTTTAGAGACAACTCTCTAAGGCACCCGTAGAACTTTTCCACAGGTTCTCCTTTCATTTGTTTCCGAGTGAGAAATGTGTATCGATCAAATGTGATATTTCTTTGCTTCGTGAACACACCATCAAGGCAATCCCAAAGGATTTTTGTTGTCACTCTATCTGTCTGGATATTCGGTTCTTGTGAACCGAATATTCGTCTCCCTTCTATTCCCAGGCTGAGGTATATTAGAGAGACTGCTTTACTATTGCAGTACTTCCAAGGTTTTTCTCCACATAGTATGCCAACAAGTTCTATTTTTTGACATCTATTGAGCCACGAATTTTTTAGTTGCTCGTTTCTAGTACGTCGGTCTCGTTCACTTTGAGCTGTGCTATTTTCGACATCAGCTTCGTAAATGGGCTCTGGAGGTAGAGTGACTTTGTCCGGAGGATCGCCAAGGAGAGTGTCAATTGATATTCCTTCTTTAGCCATGATAGCCAGTTTTAACATAATCTGCCATCTCTCCCATCGCAATGGAGGTTCAAGTGTTGGTTTGTCCCAAAAGGGTTCGATTCCCAAGAGTGCACGTTCTTTAGTTGCTGACTGCGCCATGTGATATCTCTGACTGTAGAGATACAATTTTGTGTCACTAATCCACTTAGATTTAGGCGAATGGATTCGAGGCGCGAATCCAACTTTTACTGAATTAGTGGATTACCACTTTTAGAATTAGTAGCAATCGTGTTGCGAATGCAGACCAAATTACTGAGAGTGGATTTCCTTCTCAAATCCAAAAGGACTTTGACTAATGCAAAACAGACTAGATTGAATGCAACTTAACTCAGTAACAAGATTCAAGAGAATGAATAATAATCAAAAGTGGGCGATGTGAACAATATGAAATATTGACTTTTTAGTCGGCGGTAAAATACTTGCATAATGAAATGATGACTTTTAGTCTGACAAGGACAAGAATAAATTATTTAGTACAACTTAATGAATATGAACTAAAATAAGGTACAAACGTACCACAAACTCTGATCCGACCAAAAACAATCATTGGCTTTAACTCAATCTAAACTGATGTAATCAAGGAAAAACACACCACCCGAGCGAAATATCATCACTAAATGATGCCATTTTGAAATAAAAGATGTAAAGTGCTTATAGGCCAAAAGTGTCTTCTAAACGTTTTTATAGCTAATTCTTTTATAGCTCGTATTTTCAAACTTTTGTTCAATTTGCAAAGTGGTAAGTGCTGCGCACAGAAATTTTCGTAATAGCATTTTTTCAATACATAATTTCCTAATAGTTTAACAAACGATGACGCTAAATTTTTTGGAAGACAAGTGAATTCATTTTCGCTTCCAAATGATGTCAACAAAAATATCAAATGGTCAAAAGAAAACAGGTTGAAATTCAACATGGCAAAGTTTGGAGCTAAATGTTTTGATGCGAAAGGTCAGACCAGTGTAGGGTCCCCTTGTGTGCAGATGATACAGAAATTGCATGTAAATTGTCGGGGAATGACCTTGCTATAAATTTTACTAATAAGTTGAAGTCATATCAATCAGCGGCTATCTTAGGCACAATAAAAGCTTTTTTCTCGAAGAAAAACGTTCCCTTTTCTACAAAAAAGAGAGTAAAAGTAAATTCATACAAAGGTTAATTATTATCAATTCTCCTTTACGCGCCAAAAAATAAGTTTTCGAAATGGCGAATTTGCATAAAACTAGAAGATGCAAAGGCGAACGCTCAATTGGGCTTTGAGTCAGAAATTTTTATACCTATAGCGACTACAATCAGAGCCTAATTTATCACAATCTGTTGCCAATCAGTGCACTTTTGTTTCGAAATTATCTGCTTATGCTGAACAAAATTTACAACTGTGATACTGCCCTTAAGTTTGATGATAATTACAAGGTTATCAAGGGAGCACACAACAACCGTTTTACAAAAAAAAAACAATTTTTCAGGACAACTTTTAATTGGACAAAATCACTCATATTGGAAGCGTACTTGGTTTTGAGAGTTGTGAAATATGCAAATGTTCTCACCCAGCGAATAGACATCTCACACTTTTGACTGGACATGTCCAACAGTTTTTTTTCTGAAACAGTCGAATTCTCTTTTGAAATTAAAGGCAGTGAATCTCAAATACTATCAGTATCCTGTAAATTGGTCCTGCTTTGTAACTAATAAACAAAGTGATTCCCGTATAGCGGGTACCAAGTCAATTAATTAATAATAATAAAAACAATAATATTAATAATAATAATAACAATAATAATTCAAGTTACGCTTTTTTGTAACCTTCGACTAAAGTTACTAATTAAATTGTAAAGCTAGAAAAATTTTTTTTTTTGTTGAGCTATCAGACTTTACACTTCTGCATTTTAGATATATAGGCTCCAAATATTCTTTTATGTGGTGACAGTTCTCAGCTACTTTTCAATTATATTTCATTCACTTAATAAAATAAAGAGGAACAAAAATTCCAGTTCAAACTATCTGAAATTATAAAGATTTGAGATTTTTTGTTTCTTTTAACAAGGGCAACTTCTTCTAGCTAAAGAACTCTGTATTCTTCTTATAAAAGTTTATTTGCTGAATCTACGCGATCCTGGCTGAATATATTTCGGGCTCGCAAGCTGGAGGAGAAGCAATATCCTCATATGCATTTTTCCAGTCAATTTCTGCTGATTGCTGTGTTTGACGTGTTTTTGAACAATAGAAAGGGTGTCAACTTGCATCAAATTTAAACTGCTACTGTTCATTTTCTCAAAAACAACTGCGCTAAAAAATTTTTTCCTTCATCAATACTGTCCCTTTTTAAGTGCATTACTTGTGTCAGACGCTATTTCTCGGAAAAAAACCGCTGATATTTGATTGCTCAAAAACATCCTTCAAGAACTTATTTATTAAGTAGCCTCGATCAATAAAGCCTCTTTCTTTTACTTTTCAGGATTCTAAGGAAATTGTATTTTTAGCTTTTCTGGAAACAAATAATTGGACTACAAAAAAAGTAAATGTTACTTTCTCTGTGATAATTATTTTGCAGTAGCATTGGTATCAAGTGCCTGTTTGTTCATCAAATTAGGTGAACAAGTGGCCGTATCTTAACAAAACGTTCAAAATCTGGTGCCTCATAAATGTTTGAATCCAGAAATTGAAACAACCTACTGCTTCTTTTTTGCTACACTTTTGAAAAGAAATAATTTAGTTAGAACGCTTTGCATTGTAGAAAAAGTTTTCTCAGGTTTTTTTGAAAAATTGTCTTCAGTTCTAATAATAATAAATTTATTGTGATCGCTCGTAATAAGAATTTAGCTACTCAAGCGTTTTTAGATGCGCCTAGTGCCATTGACACCATTCAATTTCAACACAATGGGTAATTTTTTTTAAAATTTGCATTGATTGTTGAACTTAACGCCATTCGCGTCTGAAAAAACAGTGGTTCATTTTTTGTTTTCTAGTATTTTTACCATATGGTGTGTACCATATGGCAAAAACGTTTAATGTGCTTGCCAGCTCATAATCTTTAAAAAAAAGTTAAATTTGTTTTTGCTATTTTTAAATCTGCTTCTGTTAGATTCTGTGTTTCGCAATTTGGGTTCCAAACACTAGTCACAGCAACTAAACTTTTTAATTAAGATCAATTTTTTACGGTTTTATTTTAAGTAGGTGGTGTAAACAATATCTAAAGTGTTTTTGACAGATATTTTTTTAAAAAATCGTGGATAACGAACGTTGTATTTAGGAAACTATTTTATGATTTTTTTTACTTGTAGTTAGTTTAATCTTTTTTGTTATTGCCTTTCATTGGTGTCAACGAAAGCATTTGTGTAAACAATCAAAACTGTTCGTTTTTAATCTGCTGGAACATCTCAAATAGATTTTTGGTTTTCATGATATTGACACCGATATAAATTTGAAATCAGAATTTCGATTCGATTATCTTTATTCAACTGACTTTTGCTGTTATCGAGAATTCAACGAAGCAATTAATTTTGGACAAACTAAACTTTCGATAAACCGACGAAACGGTTTTGTTACAGTAGTTTTTGTAATTTAGCAGTTATTATATTAAACAGAACTTAGTGTTTAGTTCGTATCTACATTTTAATGTGCAGATCATAAGGAGGAAAACGCATATTATTATCGTCTAGCCTAGTTGTCAGTGTTTTATTAGTTTAAACCCCGAATTTTGCTTCAGCCTCTATAATTCATTTTTTTAAAAAATGAACACTATAGTAAATTAAACTTTTTAAAATAGTTCCAAGCTGTTTCTACACAAAATCACAAGTTCGAGTCGTAGATCTATCAAACCTTGACAACTTCGTCAAAGATCATCATACTTAACCAGACATGGGGACCGAAAAAATATTTTTTAAATTTGCTTGCATTTAATATTCCTTTTTTTTACAAACTGTAAAGGCAAAAGCTTGCTTTGTATTATTCTAGTTAAACTAGTTAAACGTGTACTATTCATCAAAATGAGGACGTTGAGTAACAACGTTTGTCCTTTTAAATATTTATGTGAACGGAAAAGTCGGAACTTTTTGTGCACAAGCAGATTACCGAGCATCCGAGTTCTGTCAACATTTAAGTCTAAATATTTCTCCGGTCCGATGTATGAATTTCAAGCAACAACACTCATTTTCTCAGCCAGTTTTTCATTAACGTGAGTCAAAAACCGTTGCTAATAGATCCACACGTGCGTTTGATGGGAGCTATCTTTAAAAAACCTTTAATGAAGAAAGAGTTCTCATACTGGTAAATAATGTTATAGATTTATCTAAACTTTGTTTTCCAAACTAGGGAGATGCTCCTCGTATATTGCCAATATATGAGTAGCTCCTTGCCGATATAAATTAAGGTTTAGATTGAAATACCTTTTTTGCGGATCGAAAAGCTTTACTGTTTAATTATGTCACTGTGGGACTAAGCTCCCTAGTCGATTGAGGACGGTTATCTTGCAAGATCTTGCAAGAATCTTGCAAGAATCTTGCAACACTATGCATCATCTTGCAAGACTCTTGCAAGATTCTTGCAAGATCTTGCAAGATAACCGTCCGAAATGCAAGAGTCTTGTAAGATAACTGACCATCTTACAAGACTCTTGCAAGATAACCGTCTTGCAAGAACCTCCGGAAACATGCCTTTAGCTGTTGCATGGGCCTCTTTAGCTTCTTTGAAGATTAGAGAATAGGATTCGACCTATTCCCTAACGTCCAAAGAAAAAAAGAGAGACCCTAAAATAGCTAAGACTAACAAATATAGCACTGACAATTGTTTCTGGTGGTAATCGCAACATAATAAAGATCCAAAGCGAATGCACTCACAGAAAATTATCGTTTACCGATAAAAAAAAGTCGATTAAATCATTATATATCATAAGCTGAAACCTTCTGCGTGCTTTTTTATGACCATTTTTAGTGCTTAACACATCATTCACGCTTGGTGTGAACAGAACAAACCATTAAAAAGATCATTGAATTATTTTCCTGGAAAAGAGTATTTCAAATACGTTATCGACAGCAAAGTTGATATGAAACTTTCCGTTGATGCCCGAGAGAAAAATTAATTTCAGGCAAAAAATTTTGGACCCCATTTTTTGTCTTTAGACTGTGTGCAAACCTCAGTGGGAGTGCCGTTTGGCTATAGGAAGAACTTAGAAAGGATTAGAAGGATGAGAAATGTGATCATTAATATAGAACTTTCCGTTGAACCGAGAGCTCCCTTCAATGGACTGAAATCATAAGATAACATGGTCTTTGAGTTAATTGGGGTGTAGAATTTTTATTTTATAATTAAAATTTGGGACGTCTATCTTGCAAGATTCTTGTAAGATTCTTGCAAGGTAAGCGTCCGGATCTTGCATCTTGCAAGATTAGCGTTATTTGCAAGTATCTTGCAAGATCTTGCAAGATAAACGTTATTTGCAAGAATCTTGCAAGATCTTGTAAGATAACCATCCTTGCTCGTCTAGGGCTGCGTACTCAGGAGTAAATCAAGATAACTTGAAAAGACAAAAATGTGTAACTGGTTCCACAATTACAAAAGTAACAGAAAGTGTCAGAATGAGTATATAAGATCAAGGTGATCCTCAAGATAAAAAAAGATGAGAAATTACAAAATTTCATGCTTTCAGATTTATTGAAATGTTATTAGTCTCCATTTAGCTATGCATCCTCTGCATCACATACTGAAAGTTCAATTTCGCTTGACAATTAGAATACATAACTTGAATAATTCAATGATCGCATTACCTGGTTGGCTGGAGAACCAATACGGTCTCAGAAGATGAATGAGGCGATAGTTGTTGGGCACTTGAGAGTGTCTGAGCACTTGACCGCCAATGGAGTTCAGAAGGTTAACAGGTGCTGATGCAGCTGATTTGACAGAGTTTGGGGCCTTTTTGAAACCGAAGTCGTTTGGGAGACTTAATTGCAAGTTCTTCGGCTCTTACTTTTTGGAGTATATGTATCAGGTTTTGTCGGAAATGGTTACTGGATTGAGAGCCGTTGTTGTGTTACACGTAATTTTGTAGAAAACAGTGTAGCGGATCGTGATCGTGTAGGTAGAACAAAGACTGAGGAGTTTTGCCCCACATAAAATGATTTGTGGGGCATAATTTTTTGGAAACTACACTTCTATCTGCACTTTTTAATGCCTCGTTTTTTGTCGTCATATCGTTTGCGTTTCGAATCTCATTTATGAGAAATGCTTTTTGCGTCCAGTTTTTCTCTGTGATTGATGGACCTCATCGCAGGACATATAATACCATGAGATATTTTGCTCTTCACGCGTTCCAGTTTTTTCCAATTAAGACATTCGAACCCTGATATCAGCCTTTCCTGGCTCCAGAACTACGAGAGTTTTGGGCAATCTTTTTATGACAGTGGACCCCGTTGTAAGAACCGCAATAGGACCTTCGAGGTTTTTCTTGGAACGTTTGTTTGCATTAGTTCTACGTGTATTTATTAAATTTCACCTGCATAGCTCCGTTTTTCTATAGGAATTGATCCTCCTACTCCGGGATTAAGAGTGAATCTGGATTCGTCCTCCGCTGTTTCCATTTATTGTTGTGCCTCATCGCTAGAGGCCAGCGCCATACACCAACGCCGATTCGGGAATGAGGTTGTCCACGCGCACTGTAGCTTCATCTAAAGAAAAAAATGAAAGATTTTGTCAAAAGTCAGTGTAGACAGTTTAGAAGTAGAGAAATTATTGTCTAGCTAATAAGAGAGTTCGAATTCAACCATAGCGTGTGCTTCGAATGCCTAAACTAGTGTTGTGCGCTGTTCACATCTTGGGAAACGTTAATTGACTGCAGAGAAATTTGTGCTTACTTGAAAGTCCCTGAAAACAATCGTAACATTTTCAATGAATTGGTTCCCAGTATGGTTCGATTTCAAGAATTTTTAGAGTCAAGTGAAGAACACCAGTCTGTGCCAATTTAATTCCCACCGAGTCAATTTTTTATTATGAGGTTATTTGTGTGTAATTTTCAGAGACAATAAAAAAATTTAGTTGTTCTACTTCTGCATTTAGACGTACGATTAAAGAAAAATGATGAAGAACCTAAAAATTGGATAAAAACTTGCATATTCCACATGGATTGACGCAGATAATATTTCAAAAAGTTTTTTGCGTTGTCAGAAGTAAATTTTAATTGACTATTGAGATCTAACGTTGTAAACTTTTTTGTGCTTTGAGATGCATTTTTTTCATTTGTGAGAAAGAATCATTAAATGATTCATTTTCAGACATCTGATACTCATTTTTTTTGGATGGCTTGATTTGTTAAATTTGAGCCCAAAAGTTTTTGCACTGACTTGTCAAGTTTCGTGGTTACTAAATTGAAGAAACAAAACTTGGATCACAATGGTCATAGGGTTGAGCAATGTGTCCTTTTTGGATAACCCTTTCGCATTTCGATCTTTACATTTTCTGAAGATTTCATCCTATAATTTTTATTCCTTTTTCCGGCTTTATTTTAAAACTCTTTTTGGATTTCACGGCGTTTGTTTTTGAAAATTTCTTCTCAACTCATTTTGTGGACAAGTTCCTAAGCAACAACAATCTTGATAGGGTATATATTGTAATAGTATGATTTCTGGATCTACATTTAGGTTTTAAAGGTAATTTTGGTATCATTAGGTCTTTCTGTATCAGAAAGAATCCCAGGGCCGCAAATATGTCATGTCTCAACAATCGTCTACGGCCTTTTGAAACTGTTTTCAAAAACTGTTCAGGCAGGTCCTGTTTTTAAATTCAACGGCAGCTTGAATATATCCCAATGTTGCAATCGGTTCATCGGAGGTCTCCTTAGGTCTCTTTGGCCGAGCGAATCTACCCAAATCGCTCCCGAACAGCTTTCTGCTATGTATGTATAGTAGGGCAAAATGGTTTTTTAAGACTACAAATGTAAAAATTTCCTCCATCACTGCGGAGCACAGATTCCGGTGGTTAGAAAAGCGGTTTTGATCAGAACTACAACATATTTTCTTTGTCTGAAAAGAAAATGTTGCTACGTTGTAGAATAGATTGAGTTGGTCGGGTAAAGTTTTAAATAGTCGGTGCGGTGCAATCATAATATGAACGACGAAATCGAGATTTCCTTTTGCTTCTGACACCTATTTTGTTTTTTGCAATTATCCGCGCCCGGTGACATTGTACACTCTACCCGATAAAAATCTTTACTTCAGCATTTCAGTTTGTCAGCCAGAAGATATCTCGAATGAAGGTTTCCTCCTAATTGCCCACGAGACTATTCTCTGCTTGTTGTTTTAACTTCAGTTTAAAAAATCAATTGACTCGTCACGCGGGAGTTTTTGTAGTGATAAAAGCATATCTATTCAACGAGATTTTCTTCGGTTAACAAAGGCAGTTTCCATTTGGTTACAAAGTTGGATTGCAATGAGACTGTCAATTTTGATGTGCTGGTTTTTATTGAATATTGATTATTCTCCGCCAACCTTCAGATAAAGGCACGAAACAGTTCTTCTATCACAAGGAGTTCACGGATCTTCAAAACAAAGAGTGGATTGGTCTAACACCCTTTCGCATTTGTTTTGTTGGCTCTTTGTGATAAAATTTTTTGGGACCGTCTGTCCCATCCCGATTGAGCTGAAGATGCAGCTAGAATTTTGGCATAATAGTGTTTTGGTGTTAAGTTTACTGCCTCAAACTGTGCTTGCCTCCAGTAATGCATCCAGTGGAAATGTTTGGTTCCACTAAGAGTCCCATTTTGAAGTGAAGTTTTAGTTTTGCCCAGCGTGTTGTTGAGTCCGGTGTGGTTTCTCCCAAAAATTCTCAATGCCAAAAGAAATCTCTGGACGTTCAAGCACTGCTGACTGCTCCAAATCGTTTGATCAAAATATGATTACTGCTTTCACAAATTTAATATTCAGGTTCTGACTTTAAATAATATCTGTCCAATTAATGAGATTACTTTAAACCTTCTTGCGTGGATAAAAACCGGAAATCCTATAAACCGTGAGAGCAGAAGTCCGAGTTAGCCCATTAGTGACCCAAAGATTTATCGAAAATTTCCTTATAATTCGGAAAAAATTTCGGAAATTTTTTTTATCAAATGCCAGTTTTTTTTAAGAAAAAACAAATTATATGCAATATTTTTCAATTGAAAAATGTTTTGTACCAGGTTCTAATTACTTTCCTATTAGCCACTGTGCTCAAATTCTGATTTCTAATTCTTTAAGTCATATGAAATTTGAGTCGGTCGGACCAGTTTTCTTATAATACTTATCTTGTTTCTTTCTTTGTTGGCACTCACTTGCGTTGTTTAGACTCCTCAATTTTTTCCTAGTCGCATGCTTTAAATCAATTAAAGCCAAAAGTTTGAATAACATCTAGATCAGAAAATGTATAAAAACTTGAGGTACTTTTTCTCATAATTATCTTTTTTTGTTCGCTTTCCACCGTTGACAAGCTCTCTACATTTGAAGCAAAAAACAGCAGGGTGTCTCTTATATATATATATATATATATATATATATGTGTGTGTGTGTGTGTGTGTGTGTGTGTGTGTGTGTGTATGTATATATATATATATATATATATATATATAACTTAATTTTTGTAATCAACGATTAGTGTGTTCTCACTAAAACGAGAAAAACGCACTCTTTCGATTACCCAAGTGGAATTTTGGCAGGAAAATCTACAAACTTGAAAATTAAAAACAGAAAGTATACGATATTTCAATGGTGAGAATAACAACTCAAAAAGGGATAAGATACGACAACAGAATTTTTTCTCTGATAGCTAGAGAAATCAGAAGCATTAAAGAATAACAAGATTCAGTATATTTACCTATTCATAAACAAAAATTAATTATGAAAATTAGCACCAAGTTATGTCACTCGCATTTTCTGTCACCACTTTCTTCTGCAGATTTAATTAAAACTAACTGCATTGCTAAATTAAATAAAGAAGAATGCCAGACATGTTCCATAGAAAGTTTTTAACCAGTGCAGTTATAACATTAAAGTAGGTTGGGAAAGCGAATTAAAAAACTGTCTCCATATCTGGAATGGCTTTTCAGTAAAAATGCATTGTATCCCGCTCTATGTACATATTTGCACATTAAAGCATATCGGATGCAACTTAACAAACTGGCTCTTAATTATCTCCTAATTAATAGTCTTAATGCCCACATCGCTAGTATTCTCAATCTAATTTCTCTTTTATATGGTAACAAGGATGCTCAGTAATGTGCGTTCGCACATAAGGTTCCGACCCCGCATATCCACAAGTTTGACTAGATTATCAACCAAATGAGGAAGAGATAGAAATCTTTCAAAAATTTGTATATATTGATTAATAATAATTGCTGTATGAATAAAAAAATTGCCTCCAACTCAAATCACTTATTACAGTTAACAATGCCGCGTTAGTAGGCCAATGAGAATTGTCATTAACAAGACTACGAGACAAATAAAACAAAAAATCCAATAACAGCAACAAGCATTTACATCCAAAACTCAATGTTTACTTTTTTGAAGAAAAAACTAAATAATAACAAAGTCAAAAAAATAAAACCTTAAGTTTCAAATAAAATCATATTGAAAAAACAAGCTTGATTTTCGCCAGAAAAAAAAGGGGAACAGTCTTTGATGACATTCGGTAACAAGCAGACAATAAAGAACAAAAAGGAAAAGTTACCAAAAAACGTTTTTGTCTTCTCGAAAAAAAATAATTGAATGAAATCCATTGGATATCAAATCAAAACTCTAAATAGATTTAACTTCATACTACAAAATAAATACATTGAGACCTGTTAATTTCCAGAATATGTCCCACGTCTACAAACATAAACAAAAAGGTCAGATGCAAAACAACAAAAATTCGTTTAAATTTTGCAACAAAACGGCGTGGAAGACTTTAAAGCCATAATATAAATAGTAAAAAAATTGGTCAACTGCGTCTGCTTGGAAACCCAATGGTGAGATATGTGACCGTTGAATAATGAGACTGGGTAACAAGCTTTAAAAAAAAAAGAAAAAAGGGAGAAATTTAAAAATAAGTTTATCTCAAAATTTTTAAAAAAAACTCTTTATTTCAAAGGCATCAAAGAAATGGATACCAACCTAAATCTCTGAATAGCGTTTTTCATTTCTAAGAAAAGCATTTGAATCTACCATTAATCGGAATATATCGTACAACTCCAGAAAGAACAATAAATCGACAAAAATCAAAAACTAAAGAAACAATTTGCAAAAAAAACTGGTATTCAAGGCGAAAACAATAAGCACTGCACTATGAACCATAGATCTGTTCGACTGCGTTTTTTCTACAGACAATATTTCGATGTTCAAGTTGTAGTTTAAGAGACAATATGTAGTTAAAAAACAGCCAATTTCAAATTTTAAAAAATACAGCTTAATTTATATTCTAAAACATTTGATTCCAAACTTTAGCTATTAAATGAAATCAGCAAATAGTTCTTTCAAAGCCAGCCACTATGACCTACAGTTATACAGTGTCTCTCATTCCACTACACAAAGAACTACAGACATAAACGACAATCGAAAAACAATTTATTCTTTTGCAAAAAACCGGTATGGAGGCCGTTAAATCGATAAGCGACTAAGCAAAAAATGCGTATGTTCAATTTTGCTTTTATTCATCATTACTATTTTTTCAACAGCTTGTTTTTTAGAGAGTAGGTAACAAGTAGACAAAAAACAGCAAAATTTGAATTTTTTAAAAAAAAAACATTTTTAAAAACGTTTTAAAAAAATTTTTAAAAACGTTTCATTACAAAGTATTGAAAAACTCTAGCAATTAACAATAATCAGTAAATAGGTTTATTTGTTCATCCCCAGAACGATGCTAACACCTGCAATTTTGTAGAATTTGTCAAAGGACTACAAAAAAATGACAAAAAGCGACCGAAAACCAAAGAAAAAAGCTGATAAATTCTTCTAGAAGAAAGAGTCGAAGCAGTTAAAACAAAAATTTGTTCGGCAAAAAACCAATAATTTCAAAAATGTTTTACTTTATAATACCCAGAAGATGACACTAGAACTGTCAATAATGTGACAAGAGCGTTAAAAGAACCTGAATGATGGGAAAATGCCCAAAAACTGTAAATTTTCACGAAAACTTGTAGCATCGGTTCAGAAAAACGACGATTACTTTTAAATTAACATTGCAGCAAGTATTAAGTTTTAAACAAACAGGAAAAAGTGTGACCTGTTTTTGATGACCTTAAGCTTGAAAATGAACAAAATAAAAGAGAAGAGATTAGAAAAGCTCAATAAATCATTGTTCATTTTAAAAGTATGGAATTCAAAACGACCATAATCTATCGACTAAAAAGCAAACCTGGTCTCTCTGAAACCCCATAGAGAAGACACCTTGTCATTAGTACGTTTTGACTTTGATTATTTTTTCCGTAATTAACGCAAAAACATGAGGAAATGCGAACATCTTTTAAAGAAAACATCGACTGATTGCAATTGATTTTTTGGAATTAAGGAAACAACGACTAGACGAAAATTTGCTTGGCAATTGCCGTTTGTTATTGGAATCATTTTATTTTCCCGAATATTGTGGGTATGGTTTATTTGAGAAAAAAATCAGTCTATCAAACATAAATTAAGCATTTTGCTTAAATGAAGAATTAATTTAGCGAATGACCGACAAACGTTTAATTCAAGTATACTCTCAAAGGATCCACAATTAAAACTAACTTGCTTCCGAGTCACAAAAAGCTGTGTATCAGCATTTTTAGGTGTAATATTGCTGTAAATATAAACTATTTAGATTACAAAAGCATATTTCTAGCCGTTTTTGATGGAAAAAGGCTGAGATTAGAGAAATTTAGCATAAATTTTGCCAAAAAATTAAACCAAACGGTTTAAAACACTCATGTTTTTCAAGGTAACACGGACAACACTATCTTTACAAATTTTCACATATGGTTTTAGTAAAATTGGCAAAAAAAGTGCATAAAAATACGGAAAATGTGAGCAGAAACCACGAAAATCAGTCAAACGTTCACAAAACTTTAAACTCAACTACTGTTTCGAAAAACCAAAATTCAGGAAACTTTTTAGTTATTTTTTTACTGAATTCGGTGATCTTGTTGTTAACAATTTTAACAAATTTTAGCAATATTGACGGAAATTTATGTCAAAAATAGTGAAAATGTGAACAAAACAACGGATTTCGGTCTTCTATTCTCAAGTTTTTAAACCAATGCAACTCTCTTTAAGAAACGAAAATCAAAAAAATCATTTTAGTTCGACATTCTACGCTGGACAGGCTTTCCAATGATACCACTCACAACCCTCTACGATGAATATATCGATCGGCGAAAATTGTCTGAACGAAAAAAAAACCGTTTGAGTATATAGTTCTTCCTCCACCAAACTGGGTCGGAACAATAAACGCTCAAAGGTTTCAAAGACAAAATCATAAGCACAATCAGTTTCGAAATGTTCTGACTCATGTATTGGGTTTAAAAACAGAACTCGCTTAAAAATTTGACAAAACTTACTCGCCTCTTAAATGTGCCAAAAACACCATAACAAAGGACAGTGAAATGATAACTAATAGACTCTTAACTTTTTAACCCCTTATCAGTCGGATTTGCCGAACAAAACATGTGAAAAGATTATTCTGCGTATTCCTAATATAATACCATATTTGCCTGATAGTGACGGAAAAAAGATCAAGGGAAGTCAGCCTAGTCTAAAAACCCAAGTCCAAGAAAAGTATACTCAATAGTTAAAAAAGCCAGTTCAGACCTGGAGACGATCTGTACTTCACTTCATATTAAGTAATTGATAAAAAATATCATTTTCGTGTTTCATCCCATTTTTCCGCATGCGGATGGAGCCAAAATTCCAACAAGCTTCTTATCAAATCCAACACTTACATATCCAGGGTAAGTTACAACCAAGCCTTCTGCGATTCTTTGCAGCTGTTTCTCAACAACATAAACCAAATATGACCCCATTTTTGTAAATTCTTCCGTCTTGAACAACATCACGTCTCTGGATTCGAAGAAACTGTGATTTTTGAAATATTGTTGAATTGCTCTGAAATGTTTTCCGTTTTTAGGCATGTTTGTCATAACGTAAACAACTCCATTTTTCTGAGGAAGTCCAAACGATGCTATTTTGTCAACTAATTGTTTGTCGTTGAGTTTCTTCAACATACAACCTCGATCTCTTCCTCTGATATGCATAACCGTTAAATTAAACGGACCACTCGAATTTTGAATTTTAGCCGCAATTCGGAAAAGTTCGTTTTTGACGTGTTTGGCGGCAAGTTTAATAAAACGTGAAAACTGCCAAGGGTCAGACAATAATTTGATTTTAGTGAAGTTTAATCGGTAGCCTGGTTTGGAGTTTACAACAGATTTGGTTAATTTAATGTGCTTTATCATTGCATGCTTGTTGTTGCGACCAAACTCGATCGTCAAAGTGGCGTTTTTAACGTGAAATTGCTGATCATTTGAACGTATAATTTTAACTCGACAGAGCTGCGTCACATTCTAAAACAGACAGCTCAATTATTAGGAATCAACAATATGACAAAAGGTCCTCACAGCTGTTTACTTGTTGCTCATGAATATCAATCACATATTCTACTGTTTTTTTCTGAAGAATGATTCCTTCAGCTTTTTGATTCCTTCAGCTTTTTGATTCCTGAAGAATGATTCCTTCCCCTGAGCTTTTTCGTTTGTGCCCAAAAGTTTACGGGAGTGAATACTCGGACCTAACAGCAAGTGTATATAAAAAATTGGTAGTTCTAGTGCATTTTGTTTTTCAGTACTGGGGAAGTCTAAATATAAATCTTAAAGTAAATATAATCTAAGCTAGTTTTAATATAATCTGAATACGCTTGCCCTTAGACCACAATAGACTTGCATTTAGGCCGTAATGGACCTGCATTTAGAACATAATTGACTTGCATTTATAGACCTGGATAGACCTGGACCATAATAGACCTGGATAGACCTGGACCATAATAGACCTGGATAGACCATTTCGACCATAATAGACCTGGATTTAGACTATAATAGACTTGAATTTAGACCACAATAGAGCTACCAAGGATGAGGTGTGTAACCCAAGCCAACTCTGAACAGAATGACTTGAGTCGCACACAGGGGACATCAGACCATTCAAACCAAAATTGGCTCCAACCAGACCAACTTGAGTTGCGCGCGGGGTATCAGAACCATTTCCCTCGTACACTAGGGATACTGAACATACTTGGGTCGCACACTGGAGATGCCACACTAAACTGGGTTGACCACTGGGGTAACCCAGACTGAAACCTTTTATCTTTTATATAGCACTAAGCATTCAAAATTCTTGTCATTAAAAAAGTCATTACTTTGTATCGATGACCTCTGAGTTCTAAAGTTAAAAAACATAATTTTCTAACAAACTATTTCCATTTAAACAGCATTACACAAAGCTTAGTTTTATCGTAGTCATTTCCGCTCATCGACGGACATTGGGAAGTGGTGCGCAAAAAAAATCGCTTTTTGGGGGGGAGGGGGGTAAATTAGCTTCCTGTTGGAAGTCTGACTGTTATTTTTTTTGCTGGACCTCGTTGTTGAGCAAACTATGTAGACTCTAGAAAGAAATTTAGTCAGATCGTTTAGACTCAATCTGCGCAAAACTCTGTTGCAGACAATGAAGACCATACCCCCCGACTATTTCAGGTTCTATACCATGATCTGATCAGAATACCCTGGCAGACTCTGATCAAACTTTATGGACTGCAGGCAGTGCGCTAATCAGACCGAATAAAGGATGCGGCACTGATCAGACTTTCCAGACCCTAGGTCGCGCTTCCAGACTCTGTAGAAGGGTTGCGCTTTAGCCCACTATGTGTGACCCAAGTGGGTATGATTCGAGCTGACTAAAGCTCGCCTCAAGCTAAGTTAATAGACAACAATTTAGACTTCATCAGCATAGGAATAGACTTGGAGTCCGTAAGGGTTGGAATTTAGTTCTGGTAAAAAGAATTCTTCAAAATTTTTTGAATAAAAGTTGAAATGGCGCAACTTCATTACAGTGCAGAGGTATACCCAAATCGTCACGGGCAGATATGCCCGATGTGTGTATCTCGTGTTCGTTTTTACTATGTTAATACATTGAAAGTGGTACAATATTTCGGAAAATAGCTACTTTAGCAGAAACCGGCAAAATGGAAGGGAATATCGTCTCCCGTGTTTGCAAAAGTGTCCTAATTTTAGCCGCGGAAAACAAGTACAAACTTAATAACCTATTTTTCGCGCGAGTTGCATCACGCATCCGCTCAATTTATGTATTGATTTTTCGCACGCAATGTAGCTCGATTTCGCATATAATCCGCATTTAAGCCTAACTTAATTAATATTTATTTAATTAAGCCTAACTTAATACTACTAGTAGTACTTTATTACTACTTTATTACTACTTATAGTACTTTATTACTACTTATTTCTACTTATTAGTACTATTTATTACTACTTATTAAATTTGGCCAATCCCACATTGATAAACAAAGTCTTTGATGTTCGAGGGATTTTTCGGAAAAAATCAGTTTTTGTGGTAGCATGTATTTAAAGCACTTTAAAGCTTTGAAGGCTTCAATTAAATCTTTATTAAAGTATTATTGCATGCTTAAAATGCGCGCGAATAATAGATACCTACATTGAGCGGAAACGTGCTGCAAGATTTGTTACTTAATTTTTGCACCGAATGTTCTTTTATTTCGAATGTTCTTTTATTGGCAGAACCCCTTTTGCGAAAAGTAAGATACAAAGGATGTTACCTAATTTCGTTCATTGTATGTAACTAATTTTCGAGCCAATTTTACTAAGGCGGAAATTTTGGGGTATACCTCTGCATCGTAATGCTTGATTTTTATGCCACTTTACTGAATGATACAAAATGGAAAAAAACAATGATGCGTTATGAGCACAACTTAACATTTTGGGGCTTTCAGCCGATTCTGAGCAAAGTTCATCTATATACCGGCTGAAAAATAAACAAATTAACAGATTGATTCATCTCTCAGTTTTATGTATACTGATATCGCATTTAGAGGTTTTGACTCGCATTCGCGCAGAATTAATGTACAATCCAATTAAGTTAGAACTATACTCATCATAAATTCTTCAAATTTCATTCAATTCGAAATAATTTTAGCTTCAAATTTCAATTCTAAAATATTACTGGATTGAATGATATCAAATTCATAAACTAAATTTTTGAAAATAAATTTGAACATGAAAGCGCGTTTAGCAATTAGATCTTGGTTAAATTTACTCAATTTGAAAATGATTTCTATATGAACGGATTATAAATTAATTTTACCTCATTGTTATTTTTTGAGAAAATGCACTTTATTTGTCCCTTATACTTATAATCGTTATGGATTATAATCAAAATCATCAAAATAATGTATTTGAAAACTGAAAAATTGCATATTTAAAGCTTACCTTTAAGTCATCATGTATTTGGTAAGTTATGTTGGAGAAATTTGCGAAATCCAAAAATCTCCATCCGGGAAAGAATCCACCAGACTTCGGATTATGATAGCTGGATAACCTTGGAGTGTAATCCACCAACGTCCGATTGTACACAACCGCTAATTTGAACGCATTTACAAAGTCACTAAACTTGTGATTGAAACCTGCTCCACCTCCTACGTCCTAGTACATTAAACAAGGCATTTTTCTAACTCAATTTCAGGCATTGTTTGCAAGGAATCCTATTTTTAACTTGCAAAGAACTGAATTTGAAGACAAATGTAGGCCTTAATACTGCAAGGATGCTCGTAATGTGCGTTCGCACATAAAATTCTACAAAAAAGTGTCATATTTGATCTCTAATTAACAAGACTAGGTAACAAAAACACACAAAAAAGAACAAAAAAGCAAAGTTAGAAAGTGTTCTTTCTAACAATTGTTTACAAAGTCATGAATAACATCAGCTGTCTACTGAAATCGGAATATTGGCTCATTCAGTCTTTCAAAAATAGCCAGTGAGACCTGTCTTTCTCCAGGAAAATTAATACGACTATAAGAAAAAGTGAAAAAGACAGTTGAAGAAAAAAATTAAAAAAACTCATATATATTCTTCGAGAAAGTACAGTCGAAGCCTATAAAGCCATTGTCTGTACCTTCAACAATTTTAATTTGTTCAATTATGCCGTATCTTGAACGCCAGTAGTTTGTTATATGAACTGACAATAATGACACAAAGTGACAATGTCAAAAAACGAGAAAAAAACAGATTAAATTTTAATTCAGTAGAAAGAAGAGCATTCTTTCCGTGCTGACTCTAAGCTACATTTTGAACAAATTAAGAGAAAAAAAGCGGCAAAGTTCAAAAAGCCCTTGTTTAAAAACAAATTATCTAAAAATCAAAACGACCACAAGCTTTCTACTAAAAAAACAGATACTTTAATTTGGAGCTGCTGAGGAAGCCAACTGGACCTATCACCAATGATCTTTGATTTGAATTGTTCTGTTCTGTAACTAGCGTATAAAAGATGGATTTTAAAAAAAAAGACCGGCTAATTGCAATCCGGTTTATTTTTGGATTGCAACAGTCCAAATTTAGACCAAAACCAGCCTACCTTGCCTATTCTGTATGTCCACTAAGAACACGTAATTGTTTCGAATGTTATAGATATAGATAATTTGTTAGTGGAAAAATCAAAAATTGCTGCTTTTTGATAATCATCGAGATAAGTTAGCAAAAAATGGCCAAACAATTATTCCAGAGCACTCTCAATGGAAGTGGCAGTGGGATTAGAACCCTTGGGGCTTACAGAGATTGTGTTAGTGGTTTTTGGGTGTGTAATTTTTGTAAATTTAATCAAAGTGGACCAAAAAAACTTATTTCGTTCAATTTTTGATGAAAAAGGCTGAATTTTGAATTTTTCGCCCAATCTGTTAGCCACAAAAATAATTCATAATAGTCAACAATACTTTTTTGGCTTTGAAAATCAAGTCAAAAACACTTGTTAACAGTTTTAGCACTTTTTAAAAAAATTGACTAAATTTTCGATAAAACTTCCGGAAAATGTGAACAAAAATAACGCAAACCAATCTCAATATTCACAAAAACTCCACACTCGAGAAATTGCTCTAAGAACGAAATTCAAAAAAAATCTTTTTAATTCCATCTTCTACGCTGGATGGGCTTTTTATTGATACCACTCACAACTCTACGATGAAGGTGAATATATCGATCGGCCAAAATTTTATGAACAAAATAAACCAGTTGAGTATATAGTTCCCCCTCACGAGGTCTCGGAACAACAATTTCAATCTTTTTGTAGTGGCGGAATTTCTGTCCTGATGACAGAAAATCAACTGAAGTAGCGTTGTTGATAGACTTCAGAGCTTTTCATTTTTTTCTATTTTAGGTTATAAAAAAGTGACGTATTTTTGGCGAGATTTTATAAGTTATAAATTTTAATAATTAATATTTTAAGCAATATAATGTCTTTTTAACCAGTCCACAGATAGTTTTCAAAATAAGATGTATAAGGATAAATTTTCTGTAATGGGCGGATATTTTTTCAGTTGAAGAAACATTATTCTTTCGGTCAATTTTCTGTTTTATATTGTGTTTTTGTTGTTCGATTAAAATGATGACTATATGGGGAACATTATTAGAAAAAACTTTGCATTTGCTTGTATCACCGAAGAATTAATTTTGTGTTATTTTATTCCTGTGCTCTGAAACCAATAATATCCATAGTTTCTTGTATTTCAAACAATGAACAGACCAAGCAATCTACACCAAAACAGTCCCTGACAACGCTGTCTCTGATGAAAAACATTCCCAGACAAAACAACTGGAGACAAATGGTCCTAAAAACAGAAAAAAACAGCCCCAGATGAAATAGTCCCATAACTAAACACGGAGTTAAACATGAGCACACCAATTAACAAAGAGACTTCTTCAGTACCTGTATGGTTGTATGTCATTAAACAAATATTAAGCTAATTACAATAGTTTTGCCAGATTATTTATTTCGAGCCGAGTTTCGAGTTGATCTCAATTCATATCATTTAAAAACAATGCCTTCAGAATCTTAACCCATAGATTATGTTCGTTAATTTTGTTAATTGTTTTTTGGTGATTATATTTAAGATTGTTTTGTTATCTATCCGGTTATTTTTCGTTTTTGGGGAAAATGATTTTGCAATTAGGGACCATTTTGCTGGGACTGTATTGTCTGTCATTGTTTTGTCAGTGCAGAATTTCAAACCGATCGTATTGACGATTTCTCTGAGTTTGAACTCCAAACGTTTTGACGATTTCCTAAGTTTGAAAACCGAAAATCGTCGATGCAGAAGAAAAAAAGTAATGGCGTTTGATATTTGTTTCTAAAACCCGACGACATTTTGTCGAGTCATATTTCTATCACCTCGCCCCGGGAACAGACCAAAACCAACTTTTGCATTATCTTCGCATTCGGGTGACAGTATCCTGAGCCCCAAAAACTGAGGATAAACTGATGAGGGTTCTTAGAAATGCAAGTTTTATGCAAAGAGGAAATGCTTGTAAAATATTTTAATGTCAGAAAAATGCCTTGAATGTAATAAAGTGATCGCTTCGTTGACAATATGGCAAAAGTTTACGGTCACTGTTAGTTCCAGCATTTTTATTCGAGGCCTGTGACGTCACAAAAGAATCACCAATAAAGGTTGGTAAAACGTTTTTAAAGTTGGGTACAACTTCGCGAGAATAAAGCAAGTCACTGATATCTTGGGAAATTAGATATCCAGTGAACAACCCAAATAAAAACAAAGTGGGAAAAATAAGTAGTGTCCTGTAACAGTGCGCATTTGGCATCTCTGACCTCCGTCAAAAGACCAAGGCAACTTTTTAACATAGGACCACAACCGACTATTCTAAGTTCAAGTACAATCTCTTCAGTGTCTGCGCAAAAGCATTTAATGGTCAGTCGATGTATGTATGTATGACGCATGAAATTCAAGTTGGCAAGCAATAAAATTGTACAAGCGGATCAAATAAAGGTTTGGTTATTATTTGAGTTCATCTTTCCCTAATAATAGTCTTTTGTTTCGGAAGGCTCCCATGCTATTTAAAGACAAGTTAAACTCATGTTAAGGTAAAAGTAAAGGTAAACGTTAAGTAGAGAGAGTAAGTGATATCTCTTAAACAAACAAACCGGAAAACAAAAGAATAAAGTGTCCAAAATTACGCTTGATCTCCTGAAGAACATCGAAAGCTTTACGTAAGCGTCCGGGATAGTTCGAAAACCCACCCGGGCCAAATGTCAAAGTCAAGTTCAGTACTGGGCAAGTCTAAATACAAGTTTCATTTCATTACTGATTCAGCTAGCTATGATAATGTCATTTTTTACACTTGGCAGTCTACATCCAAGTCTGATTTAAGACTTGGCGATTCTAAATCCAAGTTTGATTTAAGTCTGACTTGTATTTAGATTGTCTAGTACTGATATAGACTTGGATTTCGGTCCGGGCAACAGCGAACGGTTTGTACCCGTCTGTCGCATCATCGAAAGTCAGAAATGAAAAATTAATTTTCAAGACAGAGATTGAAATAAAAATTGGTTCGTATCTGTGGTTTCCATCACTAGTAACATTTTCATGTTGTTTAGTTATGGTATATTTCATAGTTATGTACATACAAAATTTTTTAAAAAAATTGTTGCGATATAATACAAGAGGTGAGTTCTATAAAGTTGCAGATCATAGAAATGTTGCTTGTGGAAAGAAGAAAAGATTAGAAAAACTGCCGCTATCTTGTTTGGAAAATGTGTTCAGATATTTGTTTGGCATTACAAATGTTGGCGTTTCAATGCTTATTGCTAGGCGAAAGGAAACCTTTGTATGTAAATTTAATTGGGTTTGAGGGTCACGCAATTAACTAGATGTCTGAAGTCGAAAAGTGAGGCAAAAATTTGGTTAGACACTAAGAAAGCACAAAGGATATAATAGGATAAAATGTTCAAAGTGAGGGAAATAAACCTATAAATCTGTAGCATTGTCAATTATTTGTCCAAATCTGATATTTGTTATGGCTATATTAGTGAAGATTTAAAAAAACAAACTGTGTTTTTAATAAAGGCTCGTTCAGTGGCATTGAAACTTGAAGAATCCTGCGGTGTAGCAAGAATGTAAATCACTTAAAAAGATGTATCTATTAGTGCTATCGGCCACTATTGTGATCACCCGTACTACTATAGAAACGTATAAGAAAACTGCTTCCTGTGAACTAGATCTTTAGTTCATACTTTACCTAAGTTCATAAGACTGCGTTCATTTTGATGATTTGTGCAACATACAAGTTACAAGTCGTATCTGAAGGGTAACTTGGACAATCAAAACAGCGCTTTACAAAAATTACCTTCCTTTGTTTAACTGTCACCCAATGAGTGGGGACGACAGTTAATTTTACTAGTTTTTGTCATCATCCTTCAGCAGGGAGCTACAAAATGTCTTAATGGAAAAATTCAGTTTAACCTCTACTTGTTTAATGCAGAAAAGTGGAAAATTGGCGTTGAGCAATAAAGTTGTGTTTAGCAATTGTTATCATCGGACCTTGAAGGATTGATTTAATTTTTTATCAATGTTGATCAAAACCAAGACTAAATTTGTTTAAACTACGCAATTAGATAAAAATTGCATCAAAAAAATTACCTTCACATATTAATTTTATTGATTGGATACAATATTTTAAAGCAATCAAAAGAGGGCACAGAAATACAAGAAGTTTACTTCATTTACCTGCCTGCAGTCGGATAACATCATCAACCAGATTAGCTCTGACAACATATATGATGACATTTTTTTCCATAATCTCGCTGGTCACTAAGCGAAAGATGAGTCCATGTCCTTAGTAGACAATAAAGATCGAAAATGGTAATTTATTTCCCAAAAATATATGAAAAAATTATTAGAAATAGCGATTTTTTTCGTTTTTTTTTGCTTCTGTACATTTTAAAGCAGCAAGCGGGAATTTGCACCAGATCATTCCATTTTGCAACGTTGTTCGAGAAACATTAGACATTTTGGAATTCTCAAGACAAATAAGTTTTCACAGCTCGATTAACGTTTAACAAGACTAGGTAGCTGAACTATAATGGTCTTCATCCCATTAGCCATAATAAAAATTGACACCTCTCAGTTGTTTTGCTTTCCGAAATCATGATTTTTTGGTTTACAAAAATTAAGCAAGTTTTTGATAGATTAATGGATCATCAGGAAAAGATGAGAAAGCATACACGCTGACAACTTTAACAAGCAACAGAGAGCAATAGTTGTACTTAAACCATAGCCACCTAATAAGCCATAGTTGCACTTAAACTTCTCAATTTCTGTAACCCATTTATAAGTCGAAAAGAACGTTTCAGTTGGGCTAAAGTCCAGCGTGATTAATTTGAGTCCAGAAAAAATCAGCACGCTCTCTTCATACTACCTTTGGGTTTACCATGGTCTTTTTACGACTCGAAGAGGAGTATTGGTTTTCTCTCGGTTTTTTTTTACAGGAAGTAGATTTGTTCACGCGGCATTTTGACCTAAAAGCAAAAGTGAGAAAAGCGGTCTTGGTGAACAGATTTTCAGTAAGCGAGAGAAAATTTTTTGATCATGCGCTGCGTTTAGTGAATTACTTTTTGACTTTGAAAATTAGTTTTTGACTGAATTGCACATATAGATCACCGTTTTTTCGTGGCCCAATTTTTTTTGCTTTTAATTTTGTTTCTTGTAGAAAGAAGTTTTATTCGATACTATATTGAAAGTTCAACCTCGGAAATTGATGCCACAGTGTTTTGCAGATTCTGAAAATGCGTTTCAAGTTGAAAATTGGCATATAATTCTTGATTTTTTAGTTAATTTTTGGCTTTTTTTCTATCAATTTCTTTATTTTTGGATCTTTTAACCGTCTTTTTGTCAAAAATCAGTTAATATGGCAACTTCTCTTTGATAATTCTTATACGCAACGCCTCTTTCCACCTCGAGGTAATTTTGTTTCATAAAATTGTACATATGCTAATCCAATTTTGGTTGTTTTTTTTCGATTTTCGTCAGTTTTTTGTTTGTATTTTGGTTGTAATTGCTAGAAATAATTTTTTTTGTGCAACATGAGGGACTTTAATTTCGTTTCAATAGCAATTCAATCATTTTTTGGCGTTAAGTTTTGAAAAAAACAGTTAAAATTTTTTCATAAAAGCAATCTTAAAAGTTCTTTGACCATTTTTTTGCAAAATGTTTCAATGTTTCGTATTTATGAAATTTGTTTTTTCCTTTTTTTGTTCTCATCAGGAGGATAGATCTTTGTATCGGATGACTAGTTATCTTTTCTATGTCTTGAATGCTGAACAATGAAATGTATTAGTTTTTCTTGATTTTTTAAAATTGATTTTTAACTTTCAAAAAATCAAGAATGTCTTTTGTTAAGGTGTTCATTACATTGTGCCCAGAGTCTTCACGTTCTAGTTAGTATTATTTTAGCTTTCTCCTGGCACCTACATTTATTTTCGGTATTTTGATTTTTTCAGTTGTAAAAAATGAATAATTTCAGCTTTTTCTTTGATTTTCGTCATTTCTTTGGTTTGTAATTTATTTCATTCAACAAAAGGCAGTACTGAGAGTTTGATAGCCAGCGTTTTCCAAAATTTCCACTTATGACTATTTTCTGCAGCTTTCTTCCGGCCTTGGTTTTAATTTAAACGATTTTTTGCCGTTGAATATTCTTCTGCTTATGTCTTTTCTATGGTCAATTTTATTTTTGATTTAGTATGAAATCATGTTGTCTAGCATGTGTACGAGGAACAGGTGTGTGGTGTGTTTTGTTCTAATGGCAGTGATTAGAAATGTAACTATAGGTGTTTTCTGATTCTTAAATTTGAGCTCTTTTTGAAAAGATTTAACTTTGTTTCTAAGTTTACTATCTGCCGTTTGCTTTCGCGATCTTTTTCAGATTAGAATCATGAATTATTTGAGGGCTATTGATAACCTGGTCAGCTTTTTTTGACTATTGAGTTTCTGACCACCTTAATTATTTTGGATTTTTAACGTTACCAAATGTTTTCAATGATATAAAATTTTGCTGCATTTTGTTTCTCTTGTTGACAGTGGTTTAAGTTTCACCAATTTTTAGAGCAGACCCGGAGAGGTAGTGAGTTAATGGTTTGATATAGAAGAAAGTGGCGTGACGTTTTGTTAGTGACGTTTTGACGCTTCGAGTCACTTCCGGAATTCTTCCGGCTATGTTTATAAGTTGAGGTCTATAGGAAACTTAGTTGCAAGTGAATGATATAAAATGAGAGGATTCCGCAAAAATTTAAATTGATAAAAACACAGTTAAACGAAATTAAGTATCGCTGATTTTCCTATTGTTCAATTCGGTTCAAATAGCCGTATTTCGACTATAAAATTCGTAAAACGTATGAAAAACGGCTATATAGAAGTTGACCAACGGGCGATCAGCGGTACTTATATCCATTTAACTTTTTGCCAATTCAAATTTTGCGGAGTCCTCTCAATTTCTATCAATCTGTTTTTCCTATTTTGAGGGAACAGTTCCGTCATTGAGGGCAAAAGGGTGCGGGTTGCAACGATTTATAGATTATTCAAATTAGTCACTAAGTCTCTATCAGTTGATAGCCATATATACCTGGTTGCTTACCTATGAAGAAGAGCAGGACGCAGGGGGGTGTTTGTTTGGCGAGAGGCAGGTGGAGGAGGGGGTCAACGGCATAGGTCGCTTGATTGATATGGTTTCTAAAAGTTTAATATAATTGCTTTTCAAATCACGTGCAACTGTTTTTTCTATAGACCTCAACTTATAACATGACCATGCTAAACCCAAAAGTGGTATGAAGAGAGCATGCTGATTTTTGCTGGACTTAACCACGTTGGAATTTAGCTCAACTGAAATGATCTTTTCAACTTAAAAATGGGGTACATGCGGTACATGGTTGCAAAAACTGAGGTCTTTAGCATTGAGTGCAATAAAAACTGAGAAAAAAATACTTCACCGCAAAATTCAACGGTTTTTTACTCCGTTCGCAAAAATCTTTTAAAATAGTGTCAGAGTTGCGGATTTAGGGATTAATTTCTAATATATACATTTTTAAATAGATCAATATAAAAATAGATTTTAAGGGTTTAAGTGGCAAAATAGTGCACAGCTGGAAACCGCAATTTTAAAGCATTGCGGTGAAAATTAAACTTCACCTCTAAAAACTGGGCAATCCAGAGTTTAAAATCTGATAAAAACGATGAGTCATAGCTTTCCGAATGTTTATCTTACAATATCTTATCAGATTCTTGTAAGATCTTACACGATAAATATTTTTTGTCAGGCAGAATTTTTATCGAGTAAGATTTTATAATTTTTATCTTGTAAGATCTGACAAATGTGAACTTTTATCGTGAAAGATCTTATCAGACCTGATAGAAAACTTTTATCGTGTCAGACCTGATAAATTGTCTTACAAAGACTTAGTAAGGCGACGCATAATCTTTTAAGTACTTAAAAGAAAATTTTGTAAGAAATTTGTAAGATCTTACGAATCTTATTTGTAAGAATTCTCAAATAGCTGGGGTATGTAATTATTAGACCGTATTTAAACATTAGGGTAAATTTTTGAGGCATGTAAACATTAGAGTCCGAAAACCGTTTGCTTCGCATAATGTAACGGTTGCAAAACGGTTGGAACTGACGACGTGACGCAAGAATTTGATGTAGAGAAATGTTCCTTGTATGTTCAAAACCTCCGACAGAATCTGATAGATTTCAAAAGCAATGTGGACAGTTTATATGAAATACAGTAGAAATGGTAAAACGGAATATTGGAAAAGACAAGTTGGCAAGTTGGAAATTATCAGAAACTGTTATAAAAGCATTTGATAGAGCTCAAATAAGTGGTCAGAAGAGAAACATTAGCAAAACATCAATTTTCTATTGAGGAATTCATAGAGTTTTGAAAGATTTGTGAGTGTGTAAATTTTTGAGGATGTCGGCACCGTAATGATTACTAAAACATATTATTTACTTTTATAGGATCTGAGGACCTTGGTTTTCCCGTTTGAGTAATAAAATATGTCTTACCTTGGTTGCTCTGATTCAAAAAACTAATTTTACAATCGTTATTGTGAGTTGACTATTTTTGAGACAGCGTAAAAAGTGCGTCACGGTTTTATTTAGAACAGTGTAAGAGCTGAGTAGAAAGACTGGAAGATATGGGAAATCCAAGAAGGCTCGGCTTTTTTACCATTTCAAATCCTACGCTATTTTATTTGATCTATCTTATGGTTTGTAAGAAAATTTGTCGATGTTTAGTATAGTATAATTTTATAAGAACGCAGTCTAAGTAGTGGAAAAAACAAGGGATCCAACCACCAGTAAAATTTGTCCCTTTCTCCTAACGCTAATCGCGCATATCGAATCGGGCCAAATTTTACTGCTTACTGGATCCCTTGTTTTTTCCACTACTATATATTAGCTCTATATTCGAATAAAAAAATCAATTAAAATCAAAATAAAATCATAAAATCAAATTTACATTTCACTCTTTAAGAGCGATTCACTCTTTTTCGGAGTGATCCCCAGTAGAAAGATCGCTCTTTTTTGCTCTTAAAGAGTGATTCCCTCTTTTTTGATATTTTTTTAATTTTTTTATACTTTTATACTTTTTATTTCAAATGATCTATGCTCTTCAATAAATTTATATTTTCTTCTACTTTCTACTTTCTACATTTATTCCATTATTAATAAGAAATGATACAAAATTATAATATTTACACGAACAACTTTCCTCTGTTTGGACAATAACTAAAGGACTTACAGCTCTAGGACTTTGTCTTTTATCTAATAAGCTTCTACTAAATCCTCTAGTTAATTCTACATCTGGATGTTGTTTCTTTACATGAGCTCTTATCCCATCATATCTCACAACAGAAGTACAATATGGACAATTAACTTTAGCTGAAGTACAACTTCTACATGTATACTTACCCTCATCAAAATCAGTTAGTGGTTTTACATAATTACATTTATTACAACTTCTAATTAAGACTTCTGGGTTAAGGTTAGGTTTAAGGTTAGGGTTATCTGGATGTTGTTTCTTTACATGAGCTCTTATCCCATCATATCTCACAACAGAAGTACAATTTGGACAATTAACTTTAGCTGAAGTACAATTTCTACATGTATACTTACCCTCATCAAAATCAGTTAGTGGTTTTACATAATTACATTTGTTACAACTTCTAATTAAGACTTCTGGGATAAGGTTAGGGTTAAGGTTAGAGTTAAGGTTAGGGTTAAGTTTAGGGTTAAGGTTAGGGTTAAAGTTAGGGTTAGGGTTAGGGTTAAAGTTAGGGTTGGGTTTAGGGTTAGGATCTGAGTTAGAAATAGAGTGATAGATAAAAGCAGAAGCAGAACCAGAACTAGAACTAGAACCAAAACCAGAACCAGAACCAGAACAAGAACCAGAACAAGAACTAGAGCTAGAGCTAGAGCTACAACTAGTACTAGAACTCGAACTAGAGCTAGAGCTAGAACTAGAACTAGATCCATTTTTTAAAGAACAACCCCATGGAGAAAAATTATTAGCACAAATACCACTTAGTATTATATTACCACACATACATTTATCAGTTTTATCTTTATGACATGATTCATAATGATATTTTAAAACAGCAATGTTTCCATATTTATAGTTACACTCTAAACATTTTAAAAAAAGCATTTATAATAGGGTAAACTTTAACATTTACCTAATCATTTCCCGGGGTAATACTTAACCACGATTTCAATAAAATCCTTAGTATTATCTTTAGATGTGATACACTCTATTTCCTAACGTATTGAGTGTATTAGTTTTACATCTCTTATCTAAAATCAATTCAAGGTCTATTTCTTTTTTATCTCTAACAAAATTTGAAATCTCTTCTCTAAATTCTTCATTATTTCCATATAGTCTAGTTAAAAACTTCCCTCCTTTTCTATTCAAAATTCCCATCTCTTCATTGGCGAAGTCACAGCTACACTGATTTATATACTCTTCTTGTATTATATTTCGTAGATTGGGCTTCGCCCATGTTTCACTATTAGCAAAGCTACTTGGCTCGCCACGGACTTTGTCCGTTGGATAACCACAGACGGAGTCTGTTCGCAGATCATTATCCAACTCTTCTCCATATCCAACGTTAACTAATGTATTTACTCTACTCAACATTGTGCTTGCTCCCATTGCTACATTCCCAGCATTTCTTGATATTATATCAGGATAAGTACAACTAAATATAATTAAACCTGAGCTTATAATTCCACCAATAGTTGATAAACTTTTTATACCTTTCCCCTTAATCATCTTTTTTGTTAAAACATCATTCTGTATTTTAATAATATTTAAAGTAAGATTTTTATTAAAATAAAACTGATATTTATCATGATTAATAACATTTCTATCTGTTGCATTTATCATGAGTGGTTTCATATATGCTATAAGTTTATTTATATCTTCTCTTCCTAATTCATCTTTTAAACTAAGAGCTTTTAAATCAAGGAAACCAACTCTTGAATCATATATCATTGCTCTATTACTATTAATAATAATAAAAGTATTTTCCTTCTTATTAGATTTAATTATACCATAACGAAGCTCATCTGACATTCCATCTGTACGATTAAAATGGTTACTATTTAACTCATTAATTATTTTTTTGAAGTCATGTTCACATTTATATATCTCATTCAAGTTTTTAAATAGATCAGGTCCATTATAAGTTGTTAAATAAATAGTATCACAACTCATTCTTGCTGTATTAATTATTTGAGCTGGTTTATGACACATTAAAATCATTTGAGTATTATAATGTCTTCCTTCTGTGAAATAATAACCTATATCCTTATTTAACCTATCACCCATATCATCAAGTACTATTACACAATTTTGAAATTTATGCATATTATTTTTTGTGATCATATTTATATCACATTTATTAAACCCAGTATAAAACTTATTAGACTCAGGATCTATCCAGTCTCTGTCGTCTTTACACACTATAACTATATTTTTATCTTGGTCTCGGTTTTGGTTTTGGTTTTGGTTTTGGTTTTGGTCTTGGTTTCGGACTGAGTATAATTTTAAGTATTGTCTAATAAAAAATGTTTTCCCTGTGCCAATTCCACCATAAACAATAGTATATAATGGTGACTTCTCATATTCAAATCTAAGTAGACTCCTATTCATAAATCCACCAAAGCTTTCTTCTAGTTTTGTGTATTTACTCGGTATTGATTCATATATTATATAACTAATTCCAATTATAATAATAAGAAAAAAAAGTATACCGCCTTTATCCATTTTTATATATTAAATTTTTTATATAAAAAAGCTCATCCTAACTTTTGAGGAATTCAATAATAAATTTAATATTGATAATAAAGCTCTGAGTGATATCAGAATAAAAGATATAGGTAAAGATATAAGTCTAACACCATCTGAAATAGTAATGAGAGATGAGACTCCAAATAACACAAATGAACCTAACTTCAACATTATTGTAAATCTACATCCAACTGAAGGTACACATTGGGTTTTAGTTATAAGAAGAGAAGGTGGTCCTGTGTATTACTTTGATAGTTTTGGTGTTGAGACCCCACCATTATTTTTAGAAGAATATGTTGATCTAGGCTCTAATGAGAGAATACAACAATATGAAGAATCATATTGTGGAGCTTAATGTTTAAACATGATCTATTTTATTGATAGAGGATTTAGAATTTAAAGTGCTTTAAATATTCTAGTTATTCAAGTTAAATATCCTGAAATATATAATGAATGTTTTTGTTTAGGTTGTATTGTTAATGCTAATGATAATGCCAATGATAATGTTAATGATAAAGATAATGATAACGATAATGACATTGATATTGATAATGATAATGATAATGATAATGACATTGATAATGATAATGATAATGATAATGATAATATTAATGATCTACAAAGTAGCTTTGCTAATAATGATAATGATAATGGTCTATGAAGTAGCTTTGCTAATAATGTTAATGATATTGATAATGATAAAGATAATTTTATATATCTATTTGATGAAAAACATCAAAAGAATAAACCTAATAACAATAGTCTTACTAACAATATCTCTGTAAATATAAATGAAGATCTACAATCATGGCTAAATGATGATGATATAATTACTGAAACCACATTCCCAGATAACTTTAGATGTATAATATCTGGTCCTAGTGAATGAGGTAAGACATTCTTATTAAAAAAATTAATTCTAGCTAGTAAATATTTTGATAAGTTATACATCATTGGACCTACTGGTGATCAATACAATGGATTAGAAAGAATCAAAACAAAAAGCAGTTATAGAATTTATTAAAGATATAAAAGATTTACCATCTCCTGATAAACTACCCAAAGATTTAAAGAAACTAATGATATTCGATGATGTTAGAGCCAAAGAACCAGTTATTCATGAATACTTTTGTAGAGGTAGACATAATAATTGTAATATGATATATCTTAATCAAAACCTGTTCTCTCTGGATATACAGAGTGTTAGAGAGAACTGTAATCTATTTATTTTATTTGAACAGAGAGGTAAAGTCCTAGCATCGATATATCATGATTTCTTTAATAATGTTGAACTTAGTTATATTGATTGTGCTAATATATGTAATAAGGTATGGAAAGAGCCTTATAATTATATTGTCATTGATATAACTAAAAATAAAAATATTTATGGTAAACTAAGAATTAATTGGGATCGGAGAGTTATATAATTAAGTATGGTGAAGCATCGGTGAAACCATTACACAGATGGTCGAAGACCCATAAGTAAAAGTATGAGTATCACGGAACCTGCTTCGCAGATAAGTCTAAGTAAAGTGTAATTGTAAGTCTAAGTCTATGGTTATCAGGAACTGCTTCTGACCATGACTAAGTCTATATCTATCAGGGAACCTGCTTCGCAGATAAATATATTCTAAATCAAACGCAAAGTAAAACTCAATACATTTCCATTAAAGTCTATAGGTATTCCATGCTCATCTTTAAAATGAAACTCTATATATTCTATTCTATCTTTAGTTACATTTTGATACAAGATATTAGTTGGTAAAATGTTTATCAAGTAACCTGGTGGTTCTGTTAGAGTTAAAGTATATAGTATGTCTGTGTTATTTCCATTATCTTTAACACCAGATATAACATTACAATGAATGTTAATAGTATTAAAACCCATAATATCAACAATTTTCTGAGATGTATATTTACCTTTTTTATAAACTATTTTTCTAAATCCTAGTAATGGGGCTATTGAATTTTCTATATCAAAGTTAATTGCACCTTGTTTTACTTCCATTAAATTTTTCACTGTATTCTTAACAGATTCTTTTATAACATTACCATTAGTTTCTTCTTTTATTATTTCTGCTATTTCGAATAATTCATATGCTCCTGGTATAATAGATAAAATACGGATATCTGACCATGTTTCACCCTTGATATCATATATGAATTGATTGTTCCTTCTAATCACATTAAACACTGAATTATAAACAGATAGTCTAATTAAACCTAATTTTAATGACTTAAGTATAGGTTCACTAAAGTTAAATTTTTCTGTTGGCTTTATCATTCTAAAGTTAAGTGTATGCTTTTCTTTAGTTTTAGTTCAAGCTTCATGTATATTTTGCAGTTCTCTTAAGATTAAACTATCGGAGAAGCCGCTTCGTGGATCAGTCCTTTTTTATCTTATAAAAATGGATTTTAATTTGGATACAACTTATGGTTATAATATTGATAGGCATAAACGTAAGATTATAAAATATAAACCAAATAATCTGGCAACAATGAATACGGTTAATACCAATAATAATATCATACTCAATAGAGAAGAGAATCACTTGAATTTGCGTGATTCATACCTAGAGATAGAGTTTGTTGTATCAGATGATGCTGGTGGTGTCTTTGCTAATGATGCTAATATCAGATTAGTTAATTATGGTATGATGGCATTGTTTAGTTCAGTTAGACTTGAAACTAGTGGTGGTAGGACTATTGAATATATAGATCATTGTCATCCTAATCTATTGATGTATAAGATATTAACTAGTATTGGTGATGAATATGAGAGTGGTTTTGTTAGAAATTAGGGCAATAGAGATATTCAACTTAAAGGTGACCATATTGCTTCACAACGAGGTCATATGGATATGATGATTAAGATGAGTGATCTATTTGGTTTTGTAAATGATTTAGAAAAGATTATATACGGTTTAGGATCTGAACTAAAATTAAAAAGAAATAATAATGATAGAGCTCTATTTAGAGTTAATGCTAATCCTGGGGCAGTTGCTAATGATGATAATATAGAAATTAGAAATATATCATGATGTGTACCTAGTATTGATCCTAGTAATGATAATAGAATTATTGTGCAAAAAGGTTTAAGTAAAAAGAATAATGTAGACTTTAGTTATTATGAAAGAAAGACATTTTATAAGAAGGTGCCCAATGCTACTAACTTCTTGTTTGACCTTGTTATGGAAAGTGGTATGGAAAGACCACAATATATAATAGTTGGTTTTGAAAATAATAATGATAATGAACAAACTCATGATGCAAATACATTTGATATAATGAATGTTACTGAATGTTATTGTAAGATTGGTAGTGAGATTTATCCCGAGGATAGAATGAATATTAATTATGGTACCAGTAATTATAATGAGGCTTTTAAAGAGATTGTTAGCCGTAATAAAGATTATAATGGTATACCACATAAAATAAAACCATATTAAAATCATAGAACATTCAAAAGTAGCTATAGAATATATGTATTCAATACTAGATATCAAAGGGATCATATAGGTTCACAACCAATACAACTTAATTTTAAATTTAATTTTGCAGTTGCAGATATTATATGTCATGCATTAGTATTAACTAGAAAGGTTAATAGTGTGAATAGTGATGGTAATAAGATGGTCGATATAATCTCATAGACATAGTCTTAGTTATAATTAAGTCATAGTTATAATTATAACTATAGTCCTTGTCATTACTATCTACTAGTCTGAACAAAACAGCATAAATAATATCTAATTTCTTTTTATTCTCTAGAGATAGACCCTTAGCTTCAAGCTTAATCTTAGCCTTGGGCCTAACCTTGGGCTTGGCCTTAGGTTAGGCTTAGGCTTAATAACAACAAAGGGATTATACTTTTTCACTTCCATTATATTTTATATATAGAATTGAGTTTTTTCAATGAGTTCAAAACTAATTCTTATTGTGTTGGAGGTAGACATTATAGTGGTACTAATAACATGAGAGGAGCTATCACTTCAAAAAGTACTAAAATGTTAAAGGGTAGTTGTGTTAAGTGTAAGAGAAATAAGTCAATGACTGTTAGTGATGCAACAATAGAAGCTGAGGGATTGAAACATTTCTTTAAAAGTGTTGGTAAAGCTACGGTTAACTTTGGAAAGAAAGTTGCTAATAATCCAGTAAGAGCATTAAAAACAGCAAGTAAAATATGAAGTGCAGCTGCAAGTAAAACCCTAGAGCTGCTTTATCAGCCACACCTGATTTAATTAAATTTGAAACAACTGGCGAAGGTATAAAAGTAGTACAAAAAGGAAGAGGGTTATACTTAGGTACTAAAAAGAGATAATTATTTGATTATGATTATGATTATATTATGTATATATTTATGTTTATGGTTATCATTATATTATATTTATGATTATGATCATGATTATATTTATATTATGTTTATGATTATTGATAAATATTAATACTAATATTATTATTACTAAATACATTATTATAACTAAACACTAACAACTTTAGTTTAAAAAAACACTCAGCTTGTTTTTCTTGTTCTTCTTATAATCCTCATATACCTTAACTAATTCTTCATAATGATCATTATCTATTTTATTATCTTTCATTGATTTAGTATATAGTCTATTAAACTTGTCGCAAAACTGCTTACTTAATATATACATTTGTGAATACTTTATAATTTTATTTCTTATTTTAGTATTAATTGTTTTTGATAATGAACCACAAACAGTTGCTGTAGCAAAAGCTGTTGGTATAGAATAAGGTAATCCTATACCTATTAATGAAACTGATGTTGATAATGCAGTTGTTGCTATAGATGATAATACTATTTCTGTTATCTCAGCTATGTTAAAATAATTCTTATATCTACTTAACTTCTTATTATAGTTATTAGTTTCAGTTTCATAATAATTTCTAATATATTTTATAATGTTAATATTGTTGTTAAATTTATTTTTAGCTTGAATCTTTTCGTTTATGTATTGTTTATTAACGTTGACAAGTTGGGATATAGTAATCTCTCACTCGGTGCTGTTGGGTTAGTCATAGTTTCGGTTATTTTAATTAGCAAAAATTCTTTCTATTTCTTTCGTTATATCTTCTTGTTTAAAACCATAATTCTTCTCTAGACTTTCTTGTTTTTTATTATCAAGAAACGTACTTCGTAAAAGAATAGCAATTATATATTGTACTCTTGTCGTTATATTCTTTAAAAGGGGCTTCATCTATAAAAGAATTAGTCTTTTTATTATTTTCTTTAAATTATTTTAGACCTGTAGTAAACATTTCATCTAGTTGTATGTTAGTGATATTCTGATTAAACTTATTATTATCAAATTCTTGTTTTAATTGATTATATTTAGAGAAAGTATCAGCAGCAACTTTGTTACAAAACTTAACAGTATTTGTGACTTCATTTGTTGATTCAATAAACTCATTATTTAGTTCTTCATTAACTTGTGTTTCATTTAGTTGTAATGTTTTAGTTGTAACTTCATCAAAGTCACCCTTTCTTAGTTCAGTTATGTTTTTACTTAAAATGTCTTTTTATTAGAAGAGGATAATAAGTTATTGTCACAATACTCTTTATAAACAACATCATTTTCATCTGTAGGAGGATGTACATTCGTAACTTTATAGGTATCCTTCATATTAATATTATCCTTCATATTAAAGTTGTTTGTTGATGTTGATGTTGATTTATGTTTAGCCTGATTGAATCTATTTCTTGTCATCTTTGTATTTGTTTACAGAATTATTTGAATCTACCAAGTAGCTGACCATAGGTCTATCCAGCTTGCTGGCTTATAAGTGTAACTTCTTCGAAGATCAGGGAACCTGCTTCGCAGATGACCGGAGGTCTAAATTTAATGATTCTAAAACTTTATTATTAGATTCAAATCCAAACTCGGATTTTAATAGTTCCTGTTCATAATATTTACCTTCTATTATCTCACGACTAATATCTTCTATTTTATATGCTGGTGGTTGTGTTTTTAGAACATCAATAACTTTAAACAATTCTCTATTCCAATTAGAAGTGTATCCCTTAAGGAAGATATTACGTTTATTGCATTTCTAACATAATCACCAATTTTAAGTTCAGGTTTAATATTCTTAAAACTAAAAGTGTATTTAATTTTATCAGGATTATTAGAAGCGTCAACTGGTGTCATATTAATTGTTGAGTGAATGTTATTGTTATATGTTACAACAGCATCATTTATTATATTTACCCAATTACCATCGCCATTGATGAAAATTGGTTTATATATTATATGTAATAATGTTCTATTAAATCTCTCTATGAATATAGCCTTTAAATCACTATAAGTAGAATATAGTTTTGTTTCATATTCTCTAAGTAAAGATTTTAATGTTTTATTGTAAAACTCACTACCTCTCTCTACCCATAACTTTTCTGGTTTTCTACTTTTAGAGCCACCCTGTGGACTTTCACCTAATACTATTTTAAAACCATTAGTTATAGATAAACCAGCTTTATTCTTCAATGGAATAGCCCTTGCATATTTTTGAATATCTCTATAACAGTTAATAAAAACCTATTATTATTATTGTATATACTTAGAGATGATTTATCAATTAAATCAGCTTACCATGTTTCATCTTTATATAATGGTATTATTCTTTCTCTTCTAAACGTTGTTATTTGAGGACTGAAAACTTCTTTAGCTAACAAATGTTGTTGTTGTTTAGTTTTAATTGTGTCTTGTTTACTTGTGGATATGGTCATCTGCGATGCGGGTTCCCTGATGGACGTAGTCATAGCTTTGCTCATCTGTGAAACAGCTTCCCTGATAGCTTTGTTCATTTTTGTTCATTTACCATAGTTAAAAACAAATTATCTAGTTGCTCTTGATTAATAATATTCATAGATAATAGTTGCTTAGGTATATCCAGCATTTCATCATATAATCAATCGTGACCAGCTTTTGTTTCTAGTATTAATAATTCTAGTCTTTCTATTAAGTTATTTGGGTTAGGGTTGCTATTTAAACCCCTGCCAAATACATCATTACCCCTATTATACCCCTATTATACGTTTTATTGCTCTATATCTAGCACTTTTTTTATCCCCTTTTCCTAAATCATATCCAATATCAAATAAAAACCTTTTAATTTTGTTTTCATCTTCCCCGATTTCACAATATTTTATATTTGGGTTAGTAAGAAAGTTTATAAACTCATCTGAAAGTTCATATATATTATCCTTAATAATAAATGCATTTTCTTGGTAAATTAGTTTAACACCGTTCATTTCAAATTCACCAATATCTAAATTTCCGAACTTTATTTTTAATTGAGGGTTAGATTGAACTGACATTAAATTAATAATTTGAGCTGTGTCTTTATCTACTAAAAGTCCTGGTTTATCTGGAGCTTTCTCTACAGCTTTGTGGTTGGACTTCATTAATGCTTCATTAAACTGGGAGCCAGCTTGCTGGATCATCTTAGTTTGTTTATCTAACTCTTGATTTTGCCAATCTATTGCTCTGAATGTTTGTTCACTTAATGCTAGATTGTGTTCACTGTTCGCATATAAAGTTTCAGTTAAAGGATCAAATAACTCTTCTATTTCACCATAATATTCCTGTTGTTTTAATTTATCTTCTAATCTATTTCTTCTGTTTTGTTTTTCTAGATTATTTAATTCTATTAGTGTTTCTAGTTTAGTCATTTTTTATATATTGAAAAATTATAATAAAAGGAAAAAATGGATAATGAAAATTCTATTGATGAAAACTACTCCGAGTTAAAAAAAATGTTTAGCTTGTGAAAAACAATATCGGGTTATGGAAGATTTTATCAAACATGCCATGGATCCTTGGCATGATGAATTAATCATTTCAAGTTATTCTAAATATTTAGATAAAAGGAAAACCAGTAAAATAATAAAATTTTTAGAATATGGCAAAAATAAAATAGGGGGAATAGTGATTTGGGAATATATCTGGGAAAGATGATGGTCTATAATGTACTAACTACTAAACCTGGGGATCACTTTGATCATTTTATGAATGGGGGTATAGGATATTATTAACCAGTTTATTTTTTAACTTAGATTTATAAATCGGTAAACTATAGATGGAGTCTGTTCATAGATCAGTGAAACTGCTTTGCAGATCATTATATAATCTAATAGAGGCTTCAATTAACTTTCTATCATCATTATGGTTAGTTCTAAAATATTATTTATTAACAAGTCTTTATTATATTTATTATCATTAATATCTTTATTATCTAACTCTGTTGAAGTAGTATTAAACAGGGAACCTGCTTGGCTTGTCATGGACTTCGTCCGTTGGTTTACCACAGACGAAGTCTGTTCGCAGATTTTATTTACAAGATTTCTTTTGAATAGATATAGATTCTCATCATGAGGATAGCTTTTAATATTATTTACATAGAATCTTTTATCATCAAATGTGTTTAGACTAATCTTACTTGTTTTTGTTGTTGTCATGGTATCCCCAACTTTTTGTATTCTGCTTTCATCTACTGTTCTCTGTGTATTATTCATTAATGCATTATAATAATCTATGTGTCTAGCATTATTATGCTTCTTTATTCCTTTTTCTTTAGTGTTTTTAGGATATTTTTTTGAAGCTATATGTTTTGGGGGACAATGCTATAAATTCCTCAATAATCCTACTCCCCAGCTCGTGCTTAAACTTGCCGGGGACTTTATTATTAGTTTTTATAGGTATGGCTAGATTACTTAAGTCCATATGCTCATCACTAACTTTACGTTCACTATAACTTAATACGAAACTGTCCGTATCCATATAGTGAAGTTTTAGATCTTTGAGGGATGGTTGTAGAATATTATAGAATACATCATACATGTGTAATTTACCTATTTCTAAAATAGTAACACCTACATATACTGGAGAATCATATTCTATTTTTTTCTTTATATATTGTATTTGGCTATATTCTCTATATCTAGTTATATTCTTAAATATTGGTTTACTTACACTTTTCATTATCTTTTCTTCTTCATGCGGGAACTTGCTTTGAAAGAAGTGTAGAGGATTCATGCACATTCTTCCATATAATGAGTTATTCATTATTTTCCTTACATCCTTTTCTGCTTCAGTCTTAGCTGTTGCTCTTTTATTTGTATTGTTGTATTGTTTTGTATATAATCTCTACATATATAATCTTGTTTAAATTTAATTACTCTATGTATTTTTGTTACTTTCACTCCCATCTTAACATAGAACTTTAATATCCTATAATGAACCATATATTCTGTTTTGTTGTTTTGGTCTAAGATTAATTTCTCTGATCTTGCCTTGCCTCCATCTCTTTCTCTGTAACCTAGTTCAATATCATTTATCTTTCTCTTATTAGGCATTAGTGCTAACTGTTCTGTTCTCTCTTTACATTTATTAGTATAATTAATATCACAAACTACATAGTAACCATGATCACTATCATCTGGAGTATTCAATATTACATCTAGAGTAGTAGTAGTAGTAAATTGGAAGTCCTTATAAGGTAACTTTTGCATCATTGCATAATCATATAGGTTGTTCGCGTCTATGTACCATATGGTCTTACCATCACTGTTATCTATATATCTATCACCCATTATCCCGCATATACCACCTCTCATTGCTCCAACAAAATCATCTAGCATTTGTTTATCTTGTAATGTATCTAAAGTAACACCGCTTGACATTAACCAACAATCAAAACTATAACCCGGGAGACTAACGTAATGTAGTGGATTGAACTTGAATTCTTTCACACTTAATTTAACATATTCGTTCATGCAATTGTCTAATATTTCCACATCATTCTGTAAATACTCTATAGTTAGATCTTTACCAGTTTTATGACTGTTTCCATTATTAAAGTTATCTACCTCTTCTTGTGTTGGTAATTTATTATGTAGAGAGGATTTGAAGTCTTCTATTTTTAGATTACCTATATTTTTTTGGTAATCATCTAAACCAAAGTACTCATATGGATATAATGTTTTAGTTTTACATCCGTATATCTTTGCCATTTGATCTAGAGGCATAGCTAAGAAGTTATAACTATCTAAGAATTTGAGACAACCAATGCTAAACATCTTAGACTTACCAGCAGCTAGTGGTATGTTATCTACTTTTCTTTTATCATTATTCTGTTTGAAGAGTTCACTGTATAGTAGGTTGAGGTCATAGCCAGAGCCATTATGAATTATTACTGGAATGAAGTTTTGTTGTTTGTATCTTAGATTATATGTTTTACATGCTGGTCCTCTAAATTTACCAGTTTCATGACAATGATCTCTTACTTTATTAATACATGTTTTGCTGCAGATATGACAGGTGCTATTGGTTTCATGATATAATTTATCTTCTTCTGTGAATACCATTTGTTTGGTGCGCTTGAAGTTATTCTCAGTTTCTATTTCTAATAGATCTCTAGCAAAACTTTTGATGCAGCCTAGACCGAAGTAGTGCTTGAAGTTACCTTGCCAGATGTAACCCACAGCTATTGGAACATGTTCAGCTAATAGGTATTTACAATCATTAGTTGTGACATCGGTGAAACCGCTTCGCGGATCAAAAATGCAACATTCTATTTCGGCAGTTATAATATATTTTATAATCTGACGTTTGTGTTCATTTATAAAAGTAATATGTTTTTTTCTTAGGACAAACAATCTCTGGTTTGAATGAGTTGTTGCATTCATGTTTATCCTGTTTACTTTGTGAGTTAGGTACCCCTATCACAATAATAATATTTAATGTATTTTTATTTGGGTGAACTAACAGGGTTTCTATATTTTTTATTAGGGCACAGTGTTCTATTTGTCCATTACTCCAAACTAGTATTCTTACATCTTTTCTATCTTATTTAAAATATTCCACTTGTTCAAACAACTCTACTTTGGCCCCACCACAAGGTGTGTATACCAAATATTAATATTATACAATTTCTGTATTCTTATTATATAAGCAAAATCATCTTCATGTTGTTGTCTTGGTTCAATTAATTTATCTACATATTTACTTTCTCGAGTTGCATGGTGTGGGGCGGGACATAGCCAAGCAGTTATAGTTAGTTGCAAGCAATTGTATTTAAAACTTCGTATATTCAATATCGATTTAGAGTTTTCGATATCAGGAGGTAAATCTATATAACTACCAATGGATGCTTTAGTTGGTTCAATGTTTAACTGAATACTTCTTATTCCAAGAAACTCGAAATCATAACCACAACCTTCATATATTTCTTTTTGAAATCTAGCCACCGATTGAAGTCACCAAATTCATATATTGCATTATTATTAATATAATCAGTATTGAAGAATATTTTAGTAGTTTTAACTTCTTCTTTGGTTCTCTTCTTATAATCACATTCAGCCGTGATCTTATATTTAAAACTCTTAACTCTTCTGAACTGGTAACAGTTTTTAATTTCTTCTAAAGAGTAATCAGTTGCTTCATCTATATCTTCAATGTAATTCCCACCTTTATCAGTAATTTAAAATTCTCTCATATTCTGACTGGAGTTTATATCAAAGTCTTCTGTGTTTTCTATTACGATTATGACACTATTACGATTATGATTCTATATTTACGATTATGACTATATGAGTGAGTAGTTAGAGCTATTTTATTCCTAAATTCTTCATGACATTCTTTACATTCATACTTAATTTTAGAGTAGATGCTGTCTTCGGGTTGGGGTACCATTTAGTGTTAGTTTTAATAATATCTTTAGTTTCAATAATATAATCATCTTCATCCGAGTTATACACCTTCTCCAAGCTTTCTTCTTCTTCAGACTCAAACATTTTCTCCAATAATTCCTTATGTTTGAGATCGTATGATTGATGCCTGTATAAACCCTTCTTTGTTTCAAAGGATAGATTACAGACATCGCAGAAGTTTATGGCACTAGTATTAGTTGATTGAGACATGATGTATTTATTTAGGGAAATAATCAAAAAATATATCAATCTTTTTTCGATAATCAACAATCAATCATCAATACAAATCATTTTTCGATAAATGAAAATGAAATGCAATAAGTGTTTAAAAAAACCTTGGAAAGAATGTTGTAATAATTGTAAAGAATAAGAATATTCTTGTCATGTATGTATAAATATGGTTAAAGTGAAAGATTATATAGAACATTTGGGATATCATTATTCTGATCCTGATCAATATCTAACATGTAGTATGTGTAATGTTTATAAACATATATCATTATATAGATTTAGAAATAGGAAATGTAGACTATGTATTTATCTTCATAGATATAGATATGGTCTTTCTAGAAATCAATTCAGAGAGCATGTTTATAAGTATAATTTTCAAGAAGACACTGAAAAACACTAATCACTGTGTTTCCACATATCTCAGTGTTTTTGACTGTGCTTTTTTTGTTCAAGTTATCCACGAAAGGGTTACACAGATCCACGAAGTGGCTTCATCAATTTTTGAAAGTTTGGTTTTACGTGCTTGTTGAACGATCTCACTAGTTATACTGAAAACCACTAATCACTGTGTTTCCACCGATCTCAGTGTTTTTTGACTGTATACCCATCACAGTGTGTCCCATATACAGTCTCACAGTAGGGATCTGCGAAGCAGTTCAACGAAGTTGTTTTGCAAATTCACTGATCAACCTTACTGTGAATTTGTGGTTTTTTTTATCTCACTTAGTTTTATAGTAATTCACATCAAAGTCGGGGGACGTTCACTGGAGTCAGTGAGGAAGGAACCCCAAACATTCCGTTTGCTAAAACAACTTAACTGGACTCGATGATTTAACCACTACACCAAGTGAGACAGAAAGTTTTAGTTTTAGATTGATTAAATATTGATTAGGGGATATATGAAAATTTTTATTATTTTAATATTTCTTTCAATTTTTGTTCAAGTTTTCTTTTTTGTTAAAGTTTTTTTGCAAGTTTGTTTACGTGCTTGTTAGACGGTCTCATCTGCGAAGCAGTTTCACTGATTAGTTTTATACTAGTATCTGGGGACGTCCACTGGAGTCAGTGGGGATCTGCGAAGCAGTTTCACTGATAGAACCCAAACTATCCGTCTGATGATAGAGCTAATATATAGTAGTGGATAAAACAAGGGATTCAACAAACAGTAAAATTTGGCCCGATTCGACATGCGCGATTAGCGTTAGGAGAAAGGGACAAATTTTACTGGTGGGTGGATCCCTTGTTTTATCCACTACTAGTCTATCTTCGAATTTTCGTAGCCAATTGAGTTGTAACAGATATCTTCGTAAATTTAGTTCTAAACTGCGATTGCCATTAGTTATAAATTTTATTCAATCAACTAGTTTTGCCAATGTTTTAAAGTTGAAACCAAAAGTAAAACCAAAAGGTGGCAGGATCCCATTCAATGACTTAAATTTGAACAGCTTTACGCGTTTTATAAAATAATCGAGATTTTAATATATACGCAAACGGCGTAAAAATGAGAAGAGTGGCAAGGAGAGAAAAAGTACTATATATTCATCATTACGAGGAGCCTCAAGCAATTTGAATAATTTAGCAGCCCACTCAAAAACTCAGGAGAATATAAAAGAGTCATTTTTTGGGAATGAAAATTTAATCCGCTGTGCGCTGTAATTCGCTTTTAAAGCGTCATTCAAAAATCGCATCACCAGCCTTTAATAGACTGGCTTGGCAGCTTTTGTTTATATTTTTCGCCATTTGAGATGGATACTAAATATGACGTTTTGTTACGTTTGATATAGAAAAAGACCAGATCTTTGAACCCTTGTTTGAAAATGGAAAGAATCTTTGAGGCGGTCAGGAAAGCAGCGAAAATAACTAACCATAGGTCTGAAGCACCAATGAATTATTTAATCTTTCGACACTATTGAATCAGTACGCATAGTTGCATCAAAATTTTTTAACGAAGACCACTTGAGAAAAACTAAACAGATTTTTGTCAGATAGAAACTCAATAATTCAAAAACTTAAAGTTTCTGTTTGGTGAAAACAAAAACGCAATACAAAACAACATTAACCTTTTGTTTGAACCCTTTTTCAAAGTTATTGAGCTTGATTAGCATTTCTTTCTAACTCTTTGAAAAATTAAAGATTTTTTAAAGAGTTTTAAGGTCAGATCCACGACTCTTGATTCCAATTTAACTGTTTTTCATTGTCTCCAATTATCTCAGCAAGAACGTCTTAGTCAAAGAGATTGGTAAATGTTGCTGTAGAATTAACAATAGTTTTAAAAAATAGTGTTTTCCAGTTTTAACTAGATAATCGAAAACGAACTCAAATATCATTAAGAAACAACGGCGCCATGTCACGTGTATTCAGTGAAACGTTTCTCATATCAGGCTTTTCGCAGCTGTAAAATTTTGTTTCAAAAATACAACACTTTGGAAACTGAAACATTTTTGTTCAATAATTGTCATATTTTTTTCGATCATGTGGTTTACGTTATCAACGAGACAAAATTGTCTCAATTTTTCTCAAATTTTGGTTATAACATCCCCTAAAATTTGCTTTCATAAATCTAAGGAACCAAGTAGCATGTAGAACTGAACATGAATTTAGGTAGTTGTATAGTGAAGCGCCAAAAAGAGGTAAACGAATCAATCTGTTTGAGAAATTCATAAAAATATTAGGATGAGTCCTTGAATATGATTCAAGCAAAGTAAAACAACAAAGAAAACGCAATTCTATCGAACTGATTGATTTCAAGATTACTGATGTGTTCTGTTAAGGAAAAAGAATAGGATTAATTACACAATTGGCACAGAAATATTAAATATACTTTGAAATCTCTGCTTTTACGATAATCAAAAATCAATTTATTAGGCAGATTGAGCTAAGAACCCTAATGGCGCACTCAAATCACTTGATGAAACAACTACAACAAAAACTATAAAGAAATAAAGAGTCGGAAAAAATTAGCAAAAATTTTTCGGCATTTCAAATCAGGTGGCACCTCACTTTTTCCAAAACATGCTAATTTTGATAGCTTTAAATAACCATAAAAATGAAAAAAATAAACAGAAAAAAACCTTTAAAAACTAATTTTGACAAACTAGCAGTAAAAAATGCAATTTAAACAATAAAAGCTCATCTTTCTCCACATCTTGAGATAGCTTTCGCTGTGACAACACTGAGTTAGTAAGGATTTTATAGTAGGTAAAAACTAATGTTTCTAATTTTTACTTTTAAATAACAGACGTGAAGAAATCGGGTATTGAAAAAGGGATGATACTAACAGCGGCAAACACCAGCAAAAATCTGAATTATCTCTTATCTCAGAGGTAGAAGTTCGCACCGCGCAGCTTTGTCTTTTTTGTTTTTTTTCTTACTCGTGCTGCCTCAATGGAATTGACTGCTTTGCTAATTGATGGGGCCCCTCAAATTTGACGTGCACTTGACATCAAAATTATCAAAATTACGTGTTCTTATTAAAAAGACTGCTCTCAAAAACAAATCAAATATTATGAAATTGGGAATCAAGACACTGAAAGCTGACTGAATAGATAAAGCTGCTCCTAACAACTCATATTTGTTGTTGTTTTAATGAATAACTCATATATGGGAAAAATTTCATTAGTGGCATACCAATCGATTAAAATTTGAAAAGTATCAAAAAATTATCTGATTTTGTTCAAATCTATCTGTAGTTCAAAAATACGTATTAGACAATTTATGCTCGATTACGATACGACCAATTACTTATTGCTGATAGCAAGATTTGTGAGCAAAGGAGAATGACTTTTCTCATGATTGGATCTAGAACTTCCACCGCCAATAGTTGCAGCTTCTGTATTGTAAATCTCTTGCAGTGACATCCTGAACGCTTGCATTGTTTTGCCTTCGCTCGTCAATTTTAGATAGTAGTTGTACAGCTGCATCGCAACCAGACAATCCCTCAATACGTCACTTCTGGCGTATGCTATTCCAAAATAACTGGCCAGAAATTTCAGCGACAGACTTTTGTGTCTGGACAACTTGTACAGTACAGCCGTATCTTGTATCTGTTCTTTCGGTACATAGAGATTAAACATTTTTAACTTTTTCTCAATGTTATGTCCGATAAATGTAACTTTTTTGCTGACTAAATATTTCAGTTTCAGGAATGTCTGTTTAAAAGTCGCCAAATGTTTTCCACTCGGCATTTCCAGAGTCGGTAGTTTATTGATATACTCGACCACTGTTTCCTTGCTTTGTGTGTGATCATCAATTAACGGAATCGGAGCGAAAGTGTCAAACTTATTCCCACGGAAACATACAACCCTAGTCACAACAATAGAGCTTTCAGATGAGGTAATTAGTTTACAAGTTCCATCCTGATTAATGTCAGTTTCTTGCTTGCAATTTGAGACAATGTTCATGTCCAGGCCGAAGAAATCTGAGCTTGAGAAATCTTCTTCGGAGCCAATAGGAGAGAATATTTTCTTGAGTCCGATGTTCATTTCGATCAATTTTCGTTCATGAGACAGAAACTCTCGTTTCACAGGAACCGGGAGATCAATATCGGTCAATGACTGGGCGACGTCCATACTTTTATAGAACATCACACAGGGCACGACCCAGTTCAAGTTGAAACGATTGAAGTCCATTTCGGATATTTGGTGAACAGTTGTGTCATTCACCAAGTAATACTTTGAGTTCATTTTCACTCTAGCCACGACATGTCCCCGAGAATTTGCAGCCGGAACGTGTAATACTACAGCCACCAATTCGTACTCTTTAGTTTGAGGACTAGGGTTGTTTTCTGCGTTTGGCTCATTCATTGTGGCATCTGTGGAAAGCCGTAACCTCATTGGAGCCCATTCATAGTCGCGAACTCCCGTGCTCAGAAACTTCTCAATGTTCGCTTGAATGTCTGAGTCTTTCTCGTGGCGAAATTTGCAGTCCTTCCTAGTACATGTATTCCCAAATCTACACATTCCCACAGAGGTGTTGGGTGCAATTAGCTCAGATTGGGATGCTGGGTTGAGGGCCAGTTTCTGTTGCACCCTCCAAAACGATATCTCACGTTGCTTATCAAGTTGGCAATTAAGACTTAGCAGTTCAGGAAGTTCGAGTGTCTTTTTTCTCTGACTTGTAGGTTGAAATTTATGGCACTTGTTACACCACGACTGGGTAGTAGACTCACTTGTTAGACTGTATTTGACGACTTCTTCAAACGAGAAGATCTTAGACGTTGAACCTGAGCTGAAAAGATCTGGGTAGATTAGTGGGGTTGTAAAGTTAGTAGACTTTCGGCTGATTTCGTTTCCGCATTTGCAAACCGACGTTTGTTGAGTTACGAGTCCCATCAGTTTATTAATAGCACCACTCAAAGAGAGTTTAGGACTCTTCACACTTTCTTCCTCCGCAACGTTCGGTTCCACCTTGATATCGGGTTCCTCGGTCAACGCCGGCTGCTGAACCTCTTTGGGTCCCCTGGTTGGGCTGTCATTCGATCCTCCACCCGAAATCTCTTCATCCCGCTGAAAATCCTGGTACAATTGCTGCAAGAGGAACCGATTAAAGCTCTGCAGCAATCTGGCGTATGAATTGGACGAATTTAAATTATCGTCAAATTCGCTTATCACTAATCCAAGAGCAGTAGTTTCCGGCAGAATACAGAACACCCGGAGAAAATTATGGGGCGTGAACGAATAATCGGACGGTGCCGTCTTGAGAGTATCAAATATGCAAGAAACCTCACAAGTGAGGCAAAGTTCTCTTTTACACAGATGAGATCGGATATATCCCGCAAGGGGCTCAATACACGATATGGCGTACATTAACATACTTGAGTAGCCATTAATCGAATTGTTCTCAATTGTGGGAAAGCAACGCGGTGATGAAATAATGATTGATGATGCATTTGATAGCGTTTGTTTATGCAATGACATCGAAGTAGCAGTTATGTCATCGTTTAGTGGATCGATAACCGTTGGAGTGACAACCTTATGGTATATCGATGGCAAGTCTTCCGGGTACAACTTCGATCCATTTTCCTCCAGAGGTGATCCGTCTCGACTGGAAACCGATTCGGGCAAATGCTCCAAGTATTCCTGCCGCTTGTAAGGAACGCGGTTTCTGACCCAGCCCACCGGATACGGTGCGTACCCAATGAAGTCCACATACTCAATTTTGCTAGAGATCTCCTCGGGTACCTTGGGTGCTTCGTAGTAACGAGGAACAGTTAACGAATGAGGCCATTCAGAGGCTAGAGGCTTCGGCGCTGCAGCGTACTGTAATGGATATGATGCAAATGGCACAGAATAATCGTCATATGAGGCAAACAAATTTGTAGCAGGCGGGTTCGGAAACTCAGTCGGGTTCGCATACTCATTGAACGCAGGTTCCGCACTATCCCCGTACAGTTGAAGTAATCCTGAGCTGTCACCAAACACGATAGCATGCGAGGTCGAGGAAAGATCACAAGCTGTAACCACTGAGTCAGGAGAAGGCAAGGTAATCTTGTGTAGAATCAGAGACTCTGGAATCGCAAGACCACTCGGATCCACGATTTGGAACTGTCCAAGCTGCGACAGAACGAGGGCGCGGTTGTTGTACATTGGAAAGAACCGAACCATCAATGGATCGACGTTGAACTGGTGTGAGAATATGAGCCTAGAACAAAATTCTATATTTCTAGGGCAAAATGACAATTTCACGATCAAACAGCAATAATCATCATAGCTCGCAGCTTGCCAGAAAAAAAAGATGCGATAGATTTGTAAAAAAACAAACAAATTGTGCTGTCTCACCTTAATATAGACTTAAGTCTTGTCTAGCAGCTGCCCTCAAATAACTTCTAATTTGATGAGGCAACCTTTTCTGACCTTAACTTCTCAAACTAGAGGAATTATAGTCCATTTGACAACGAGGAAAGTCAATTTATTGTGTGAAGTCAGTAATGCGTGACCAAAAATTTAATCACTTCTACGAACAACAAGCTGCAATAGGAATGAAAAAAGACGTCACGCACGCAAGGCAGTTGAGAAATTGAATGAATGAACAAAACCTGAAGTGAGCGTGACATATGGTCGCAACAAAAATTTTTAACAAAATTAAAAACAAGAGCAGAAGAATTCAAGAAGCGATCTAAGTGTCGGACTATCCCGAACAACCTATCGCACCACCACCGATCTGGGACAAAGTCCAAATGACAAAAAAACTGAGCTCCAACATTTTTTTCACTCGACTTTCTTTACTCGATTTATTTCGATGAAAACCAAAAATTATAATTGAGAACCTAAAGTAAATGTCATTGATGCCAAAAATTTTTGTCCCGAAACAACAGCAGCTCTACGCCTCACCATAATTAACTACAAGACTTCATGTCAAAAAATTGACATCAAGAGAGCAAAAAAAATAAACATGGTTGAAGCAAGTAAAAGTTTGAATTGAACAATAATTACTTGGTC